>NW_026932764.1:0-53200 GCF_032062105.1 Saccostrea cuccullata
TAACAATTTCTGTCTTTAAATGGCGTATCTCATCTACGACAGCTTTAATTGAGGTCTGTAAATTTTGCGGATCAGAGTCAGATTTTGCAGTAGATGACCTTTTGGCTCTATCTCCCATAATTAGTTCAAAATTGTCTACAGCTTAGCAAAACACACAGATACACGCTCACTTGAGGACAGGCATACAAGAAATCGCAAGAAAATCACGCATCCGTGCTTCGGTGCTCTACTAGGTATTCTATAAATAGAAATAGGCACTACTCACGGTGAAGTCAAAGTCACAAATATCGTATTTTCTGTATCTCCTATACCCCCAATAACGTCAAAAACTCACACAGTTTCAGCTAAAGAGGACAGGAAAAGTCTCATTAGACGTCCATATGGCGATAAAATGCCTTAATTTTGGCCCCAAACACGACCACACTCACTATGCGTCCCACCCGATCGACGCCATTTTTAAACTTAAAAAGAAGATATTTCAATGTGGTATTCATTTTAATTTACATCCAATTTATACCCAAGGGTCTGAACCATGGCTATATTTTTAAAAGGCTAAGTGTGTATGATTATCATATATATAAAAATTGCCTGTTGATGCCAAGCTTTTAATATATTGGCAATATATATAACCAAGGAGAACCATATTAAGACATGAAAAACATTGGCACAGGGACAGGGACTTGGTTTCCACAGTTTTGGTAAAGGATATATAATTAAGCAAACATTTGCCTGGTAGATATCAATTAGGAAAGAAGAAAGGTTTTGAAGCATCTTTTAACAACCTTCTCTTCATCCATTTCTATCAGACCCAAGGATATCAGAGACAATGAAAACTCGCAATTATATAATTTGTTTGATTTAATATTCATATCTGTGTATTTTTTTATCCATTTATGATATGCTAATACACCAAAATTGGTTGAAATGCATTGGTATTGTTGTTCAGAAGTAGAAATTGAAATTTTTAAAAAATTTACTTTTGAAGAAGTTACGGACCAAAACAATGGAAACGGATAGCTAGCAAAACGCTACTGGGAATCTCAGGTGGTATTCATTGTTGTTCAACTTAAAGAACGTAACCATTGTAAAATAATACATTTTATATTTTCAAAAAAAAAAAAAAATCAGAGATTTTCTTTCTCCTTTTATTATGATTTCAATTGTTTTAAAATAATGTTAACGTTTCTATTCAATCAAAAATGCGCAATAGAAATTTACTGTCAAAAATTCAATTGATTGCATTAAAAAAAGCCCCCTCCCCCCAATTAAATGGACGCCCCTTACTATTTTCACATCAATCTTTTGTTCAACAACTTAAACATTTTATCAGTTGTCATTAATTATGAAAGTTCGATCTCCAGGAGCATTATAATTCTCACTAAAATGCACATAAAAATTCGATAAAAAGTTCTATCTCCAGTTTATTTTGCTGTAGATTATCATATTTTAAGCATTTATGTCCTAGTCCAGAAAGCTGTACTTCAATTTCCCAAAATTTTACAAAATTGAGTTAGAACCTTATAATTCTCAGGCGACGATATATAGAATGTTTATTAGATGGACAATTTTCAATAAAACTTTATAAACAGCAGTTATAATACTCTAGTTACCACCCCCCCCCCCCCTCTTTCAGCCGTGCAAATACCAAATAACTTCTCTCTCTACTTCTGATATTTTCCCTGGCCAAAATCTTATCAGCACGGGCTAAGTATACTGAATATCGAAGTGCTAGACTGTGAGAAGTAATGACAGTGTGTTTACTTTTGTGTTTTCATGGAGTTCATTTCTTTTTTTTTTTTTTGTTAAGCAATAGAATTCAGGGTGTATATCACTTGACTTGTGTACATCTTCGAACCGATGCAGTGATATTATTACCAGGTATGGTTACGTTTGCAGCGTTCGACGTGGTTTTTTTTTTCGATATACATCAACTGCATAGGACCTGCAACCCAGCTAACACAAAAACATTTTTAAAATGTTTTAAAAACATTTTCAAAATGTTGCGAAAACATTTTTAAAAATGTTTTAATCACGTGATTTTGTATGGTTTTTTAAACGTTTTTAAAACATTTTAGTGAAATATTTCAGCAAAATGTTGTCAGAACATTTTCTTAAAATGTTGCAAAAACATTTTCAAAAATGTTTTAATCACGTGAATTTATATGGTTTTTTAAACGTTTTTAAAACATTTTAGTGAAATATTTCAGCAAATGTTTCCGGAACATTTTCTTAAAATGTTACAAAAACATTTTTCAACAATGTTTTAATCACGTGATTTTGTATGGTTTTTTAAATGTTTTTAAAACATTTTACAAAATATTTCAACAATTGTTATAATAACATTGTTTTTAAATGTAACAAAAACATTTTCAAAAATGTCTTATTCACGATTAAATTGTTCGGTTTTTAAAACGTTTTCAAAACATTAAAGTCGAGGTTACAAAAGTATTTTTCCTGAATTTTTACTTTTTCTCATTAAATAATGATATATTTATATTCTAAAAGAAATAAACACAAATTATATTTAATTTTTGAACCTTTAATACAAACCCATATTCAATATGTTAATCACATTTAAATTCCATTCTCGGTACAAGTTTTAATTTATTTTCTTTCAAGTCACCGGGTTGTTAAAGGTTGAAAACGGCGTCTAATCCATTCACTGAATTTTAAAAGAACAGTATCACAGAAATCCTATGTTCACTCTATCGGTCGAACAGAGTGGCGGATCTATAAAACTTAGTTAGAATCACATACACTGAAAAGGCTGATAAGGAATCTGCACCTCGGAAAGAATAGCACAACCTGTAAAGATAAGGAAAATTGTGTTTGTATCATCAGCGTTCTACATCTAATGTATCTTAAGATGATCAACGAAAATATACAAAAAATATTTTAAATAATTATATCAAATTTAAGTTCTTTCCTCATTTGCATTGAAAAAAGCAGAAAAATAATTACTATGACAATATTATTGAAGAGTAATAGTATTTACGTACACCTTTGCCTTCACCAAAGGCGGGTCTTTTGAATGTGGGAATTTGAAAATACGGATGATGCAACCAACACCATGCTGTAAAGACATTTCATTTTTAAATCAACATATTGTTTGATGATTAACATTTCACAAAGACAACAAATACTTGAATTAAGGATATAATTGTATTGCCTTAAGAATGAAATATTCAAATCAAATATTTATATAATCTTAACGCTTTGTCATTGCTACATACATTTGTACAAAGTTATTGATCATGCACTGGTAGTATAAAAGTCGTTTTTAAATGATCTTTTAAAGTCTTTGATAAAGGAATAATTCTTACCATTCAAAGTTAATAAATCCCGAGGTTATTATTGTGGTTTATATGGTGCGAAGTCTTCTCATTCAAATCAGTACGGAGTAAGCGCGCACATCTTCATTCTTGTTGAACAGAATTCAAAATTTGGCCTAGATAAGCAGCAAACCACTATACTCTGTAACGCGCTGCCCAGCAGGAGAATTGCATAATAGGTTATCATGACACTGAAACTGACCAGTGTGCCAATCCCTATGTAATGCCTCAGAGTAAAATTCTGGGAGTGGATCACAGATTTGATGAAGAACATTTTTTTTAAAAAGACATTTAAGAGTTTTATTTAATGCTTATGATTTTATACATTTATTTATATTTTATTTTTTTTGCTTGCATATCCTTTCATTTATTGATTTTTTGATTTGTTTAATCAAAGGACTTTATATAAAAATTATGTCTGTTTAATCAATAAGCCAAAACTAGAAATCGTTATAAAATACCGGAAAAAAATCTTTAAATTAAAAAATTACTACAATTCCTCATTTTAACACTATTCTTTCTATATATTCTTTTTTTTCTTCATAAACTAAATTTTAGGAAAATCGCAATCATACATTAATATTTGAATGTTTTAAGAACATTTTGAAAATAACAGCGGCAATGAAAAATTAAGTCTTTAAAAAAGAAAACACATTAAATTTAATGTTCTTAGATAATTCTCACAACATACTCTTAAAGTTACTAAATGAATTGAATTGTGCCGCAATTACATAAATGATTCAAAAACATTTTGAAAATGTTTCCAAAAAATGTTACAAAAACAATAATTAAAATTTTTCAGTTGTAGTGAAAATAATTATTTTAGTTGATGTTTTAAATAAACATTTTCACTGCTTATCCCTAAAAATATCCTTAATTGAATGTTTTTAACTAACAGCGATATTAAGAATGTTTTAAAAATATTTTTAAAATGTTCCTTACAAATGTTTCAGAAACGTGTATGCAATGTTTCCGACTTACACAAAAAGAATGTTTCATTTCATGTTCTAAGAACGTTTTTAAAACGTTTTATAAGATCTTTAATATTTGGAAGCTATAAATACCCTTAAATGAATTAAGAATGTTTCGAAAACATTTTGACAACGTTCCTTCCAAATGTTCTAGAAACGTATTCATGCAATGTTTCAGATTTATGGAAAAGGAATGTTTCATTTTATGTTTTTAGAACGTTTTTAAAAGGAAATATATAAATCTTTGATATTTGAAAGCTTAACAAACCTTTTGAAACATTTTTAAAACGTTTTAATAATATTTTAGAAAAATGTTCCAAAAGGATTTAATCATAAGCTTCTTGAAAACATTTTAAAAATGTTTTTAAAATGTTATAATGAGAAGAGGAAATGTTTTAAAAACATTTTTAAAATGTTTAGTCTGAAATGTTTCGAAAAAACCTTTTTACAACACCAATAAAATGTTTTGAAAATGTTTTGTGCTATCTGGGAATCAAAGACGTTGGTTGTTTTGTTCCATTCAAATGATAACAAATTCAAAAAAAGTGTGTTTACGGATTTTACTGCTTTTGTTTCAGATTTATTCTGCATAAATTGGCGCATTGTAAAAATACGTTCTTGTGCAATTAATTTTTTTCCAAACTTGCATTTTCTTTCTTTTTCTTTTTTACATTTGATTCAAATCAATAATTATTCATAAATGTGATTATTGTGTTGTGGTTTTGAAATGTCTTGATCAACTCGTGTGTTCACATAATTTTTTTTTTTTCTTTACCGTCGGAGACCCCTGTCGATAGCCAAGCCAAGAAAATCACTCAAGTGTAACGAGCGGTATATATCGTTACAATAAGACAAGGTATCTGAAAGAAACATGGCGGAATACGCCTATAGTTTGTATGAAACAAGTCGTACATAGATAAAAATGTTGTGTTTTTAAAAATTCATGTCAACTTTAATACTGTTTCAATTGACTTCGAAGTATGACTTATGTCCTGTTTCTTTTAATTATATTGAAACAAACACGTGTTTGTTACGTAACACTAAGACGTGCACGTGCTAGTTACGTAACTTAAAACACGTGCATGCAGATTTAAATATTCAAGTCTACTAGTCTAGTGATTCTCGTTTCAAATGACCAGACTATTTACTTAAAAGAATATCTCAACATAGAAAATACTTAGATTCAAGTAGGGTAAATAAATTTTGTAAATAATTTGTACATTATTCGAAATTTTATAATCAGAATATTTACTGTGCCAAGAGAATGTTTGAGTATCTATAGCATAAGATATTCCTGATAAGCTAAGGTAAACAATGAGAAGATATTTGCCTTGATTATAGAATCAGAAAGAACTTATATCATTTTAAGGACTTTAGCTGATTAAAAGGTACGGACATTTGTAGATAGATTTACTTTTATAATCATTAAGGTTTTAAGGATTATTATCACGAATAAATCTTTCTTTTCTCCTACACCGGAGTAACAAAAGTATTTTTTATCAATATTCCTTTGAGTTGAATTGTACGAATTATTAAAAATTTTCGTTGTGTAAAATGTTCAAATACACTCTCCAAAATTTCCCCCAGAATTTTTGCAGTAAGAAAACCTCAAACATTTTTAAACCTTTTAAAAAATGTATTGAGATGGAAAGTTGCATTTTTGCACATTTCACCAAAATAAGAGACTTGACCAAATATTATGCTGCTAAATTAAACAAATATCACTTATGAAGTGAAAGAGGCACGCTGTGGGATCTTCATAAGAGCAGTATGATTGCAGTAGGGTCTTCATGATCGGCGAGCTCTATGCTCTCGCTACGCGTATTTTGAACATGCTCAAAACAAGCATAGCGGGATTGTAGCCAATAAGAGTCGGGGCAAAAATTGTAAAAAGAGCGTAATAAAAGCGCTGTAATCGTACATGTACAAGCAGCGCAGAAGCATCGTGGAGATATCTTTCTGATCATAGTAAAAGCGTGGGAACTTGTGAAGTACGCCCTTACAACGCCCATACTATGTTCTTAGTACGTTCCCACTACGAACTCTCTACGTTCCTGTTGATCTTACCAAGATCTACAATGACCTTACGCCAAATCATACCACGACCTATCAAACAGCAGTTTGTTTTTATAGCCTGATATTTTATCTATCATTATCAGTCAACTACTACTATAAAGGGTGACACTATTCTTGACGATCATTTGCAGTTGAGTCTTCGAACTTTTCACATCTTATTACTGTAACAGTTACAATTGAAAATGTCCCGTAAACCACGTGGTAAAGGCCGTAAAAAATCATATATACATAATCGTCAAAGTCCTACCAGAAAAATCTGCGGTTGCAAGATATAAATACATCATCGCCTAAATCATACTAGAAGCGTAACACGATCGTAATATGATCGGCACCACCGTAGCGATATCGTTGTACAGTGTCATCTAGGTCTCCGTAGCGTCGTAGTATGATCTTGTATGTGGTAGCGGCAGCGTAGAGTAAACGCTGTAAACACGGCCGCTGGTCGGCAACAGTCTGCGTAACATCATAGTAGAAGCGTGATACCAGCGCGTTTGACATAGGGGTATCGTAGTGCGGTCGTAATGAAGACCATACATTGCCAAATTGCTCGATTTCGACGCCGATTGGGTCCGATCCACCGTGATCCAAAACTTTTTAAGATCGTGGCTTGATCGGGATGATCATTGTAAAGTCGCAACTCTTTGTGAACAGAGGGGGTTACGCTAATCTAAATACAAAAAACAAGCATATAACTCTCTGTTATAAAATTACTTGTAATTGTAACTTTTGTTCCATAAATAGTAGAGGGCTGATATTTAGACATATATTTAAGGAGTCTCCAGTCTTTATGTACTGTAAAGGTCAAGGTCATATCAAGAGGTGAAAGGTCAAATATTGTGACGTCATCTATTGAATCTTTTAGTTTTTATGCAATTGATATCCTTTAATCGCTAAAATATTTGAAAGCACTGGTTCCATTTTTTTTTACACATTTTATTTTGAAACCCATTTGAATCATTCTGGTGATTTTTTTGTAAAAATTGAATCATCCTTTTTCTCATAAGACAACTTAAAGTGTAGGATATTCATATAGGAATTTTCAATTCGGACACTATGGATGTTTTATTTTTACGTAATATTTTGCTCAAATTTTCCAGTATCAATACGACTTACTGAGTTTAAGTAGCAAAAAGGTTATTCCTATAAACAGTATTGCACAAATTTGCAATAGATCAATAGATAATTTTAAAATAAGGCTCATGCTCAGGTCGAATGTCTGATTTCACAATCAATCTTTTTACAGGGGTCTGATAGGCCGTTTTTCAAACTATATGGGCAAAAAATGTGTGGTTGAATTTCTTGCATATCATATATACAGAGAGGTTTTATATCCTGTAACATAATATCAAAGTTTCAGAAAAATTGAATTTGAGGAAAAATTTGTCCCATCTTTTGTGTCCTACCTTAAAAGGAAAAATCTGTAATCAGTGTTTCCCGTCTTGATATTTTAAAATTAGCTTTAGGCGTATTACTTTGCATTTAATATTTGAAGAATGAATACCTGTACAACATTTGCATTTTAACACGGACATAAACAACTGTGAAAGTTACAGGTATGAAATGGAATAATAATATTCGCTTACACAATTAAAAAAAGGTATGAATTGAAGGGTTTTTAACTGCTGATTCTTATTATATATAAAAATATTGCTGTTATTTTGTTAAGTGGGCAAATGAACTAAATGGTGTTGACTTTCCTCGACCTATTTTTAGGGCATCTGTTGTTATAATTAATTAGACTGCGAGGCTCTCATTTTACTTATGAGAACGAAGGAATATGGTCAGTGTGACCGCGCGGTCGGCAGGGATGGTTTTATGTATTGGCACCTGACTCAATCTTTTAAAGTTTCAAACCGGCCCTTGATTTATGCACTATTAACAGAGATGCATCTGGATTGTTTGTAAATTTTTGCTTACATCTATCATTGATAATCGACATTTTTAATGTAAAAACACATAAGAATGTTCATACTTGTTGAATAATTTAGAGTTAGGCCTTTGTTTACATACAAAATGTACATTATATTGTCACCCCTTTTATCGTTTTCATCCCCACAAAGATACTACGGCATTAGTATGACATTTGAAGGAATCAAAAAATTCTTAAATGTAGTCATTGTCTTTTACAACAAATAATTACGGCTTAAATCCGTCCTTAACAAAGTTACTATGAGCCATGAGATTACTTCGCTATATCAGTATTTTGCTGTATGAAATTCCTGTAAATTCATACAGCTGAGGATCCAAAATAACTTAGTTATATCTTTAAATTCACAATATCCGTTATCGTTCTAAACGAGTTTTCTGTCACAATATTTTGTTGCTTTGTTGTGAATGTACATGTATGCATGTTCGCAAAAGTATAAAAAAAAATGTTTACTATGAGCACATGTTGTTTAAAAACATAGATTTAAAGAAACCTGTGTTGAGGACAATCAAATAAAAAGTTATTCTCCTTCAAAAATAATGCACAATACTAGATTTTTTTGAGTAGCTATTAATCAAACTAGAGGTACTGTGAGCGATGAGCTCACTAAATGATACCCCCCGCCTCCATATAGTTATAATGGCAAAGTCCATGTTTTGCTGTGGCCGGGAAACCCAAAATATGTGTCGGATCAAAAAGTAAAATAGGAGGTGCACAATGGCAATATGTAATAAAGATTCTGTGAAAGTTTCATCAAATTTTATGCAGTGGTATGAGAGGAGTTGCGGATAAGAGATGGGTACCCCAAAGCGTAACAGACGGACGGACGGACAGACGTACAGACGGACGGAATTAACGATTACTATATACCCTCCCGCTTTTCAAGCGGGGGGTATAAAAAATATATAGAGAATAATACATACCCTTTTCCATATCACATCCTGTATCAGCCCGAGACACCAATATCAGCCAGAGGGCCGAAGGCCCGAGGGCTGATATTGGTCGAGGGCTGATACAGGATGTGATGTGGAAAAGGGTATGTTTTATTATATTTATTACATACTTAGTAATAAAATACAGTTGAGAAGAAAGTAAGTAAATAATCATGCATGGACTTCTTACATACATGTACATAGTCTAATGTCTCATAAGATTTGGGTTTGTTTCTACTTCTATTATATTGCACTTGATCCGTCATTTGAAAATATACTATAGTATTACATGTATTTGTAAATTAAGATTATCCTTATTTTCAAAAAGTTAAAATTAAGAGAATATGAACGCACCAAAAATTGTGTATGATCACAAGTACTGTTTTCTGGTTTAATTTACTAAGGGTGTGATATTGACGTCACAATAGCCGTATCAGCCCTGCAGGGCTGATATGGATTTGCAGGGCTGATACGGATATCAGCCCCGCAAATCCATATCAGCCCTGCAGGGTTGATACGGCTACTGTGACGTCAGCCATATCGCATATGCAAAAAACCTGTATTTATTACTAAGTGTGTAATAAATATGTATATACTACTGTAAAATGACATATTTTCATGGGGTCAAATTTTTACAGATTGTTACGTAGTGATGTATATGATATTTTTCTTTTCGTCGTGTGAGTGAATTCATGGATCTCTTTATACCTCAAAAACAACGAAAATTAAACCCCAATGAAAATGAATGATTTTACAGTATCAATCCGCAAATAATATTTAAAAGATGTCAAATCCCAACCCCGAAAGGTGTACAAAAGCATTATATGTTACAATAGTCCGAAATATATGACGCTTTCCAGCCTTTTTTTCACAGTTTTGAAACCTTACGTGCCCAGTTTTTCCAGTTTTTGAAATTTCGCCGGTTCTGGCGTTTTCCTGGCACGTAAAATATCAAAATGATAAGAAAACCTGGAAAACGTACATTGTAAGATATTTCGGACTAATTTTACAATTGACGTTAGTTTTATTCAGAAGTCTTTCACCTGAATATTGAATAATTTAAGAATTTGGTCCAAAATGGACGCCATCAGCGATCTTCTTGAAGACATAGTCAAAGAGTGTGGCGGATTTGGGAAGTTTCAATGGATTTTGATTCTCATCCTGTTTGGAACCAAGATCACGGTTACGTGGAGCATGCTCATGATGACGTTTGGTGGAGCCACGCCCGATTGGTGGTGTAATGTTTCCAAGATGACGTCATCGTATAATGTTTCATCATGGGCGAACTCTTCAACTTCAGAGCTGTTCAAGAAATGTCAACCCCCGGCTAATATGACGGGTTCATGTGATTCTAAGAGTTTTTCATCTGAAATGAATACTGTTGTCAGTGAGGTAAGACAAATTGCAAAATGTGCATGCACAAGCAATGCTATTTAGCATATAAATTTTAAAGTGGATAGGGAAAAGAGGGGGTGGATGACTCTTGCTTTTTTTCTCATATCTTTTATGTTATTGCTCCTTAGCTTATCCTAAAAGTGAAAGGAAGATTTTTCAATGGACATATTTCAGTTTGAACTGGTGTGTGACAACGATTGGATTACGTCATTTACCACCACAATACAAATGGCGGGTCTTCTTATCAGTTCTCCAATTGCGGGGCAGATGGCAGATTCCATTGGCCGAAAACCAACCTTCTTTCTCTCCCTTCTCGCACTTACCGTCTGCAACCTTGGTGCGGGGTTTTCCGTGTCCTGGGAAATGTTTACTGTTTTCAGGTTTTTGATCGGGTTCGGCTGCGGGATGTATCTGACGACATTTTATAGTTTTATAACCGAATTTGTACCCATGAGGTGGCGCTCTATGATTTCCGCTATTCCTGCATGGGCGACCTTTGCTGCCTTTTATGGACTGTTTTCTTGGTGGTTGCACGACTGGGCGTACCTTCACTTCGCAACAGCGATTGTCACGGCGCCATTTCTCTTGGGAATTTTGTAAGTTTGAAAGAAAATTAACCTGATCATTTTACCAGAATTTAAATCTTAGCGCTGTGGCAACGCACTTTGAAAAAATTTTTCTAAGTGCGTTAAGAGGTACATCAACATGTTTTACCATAGGGAAATTTAACGCACTTTGAAAAAAATATGTACATGTATTAAACAAAAATTCTAGACTTCAATTTAAGTAATTAAGAGAATTAATTTGTTAATCATATATAATCGAAAAACTTTATAATCAACATGTATTGATTTAACCTTAATGAGAGCAAGGAGAAGACGAGTAGGTCTCTCAGCCCAATTTTTTATAGATAGCTGTGGGTAGCAAATTGAACGTGCCCCCCCCCCCCCGAAGGTAAGCCCCAATTTTCATTGTCTATATTATGTTCACTATATATTTGTAAAACATCTGTGTGCCTAAGCCCCCCTCCCCTCCCTTTACCAATGCCTATGCTAAACCCATATGTATTTGCATAATTAGTATGACGTTGAAACTTTCGATAAATTTTAGTTTACATAAAATGCATGCAAACTAGAAAAAAATTAAGTACAATAAAACATAGGCGTCGGAAGCAAATTGAAATGGGGGGCTTATTGAAGGGGGGGGGGCTAATCCAACAAAAAAAGGTAAACCCCAATTTCCAATGCCTATATAATGTGCCCCCCGGTTCTGACGCACATGAGAAAACATTTAAGAGAAAGAATTTTCAAAGTATGAAAAAATAAAAATCGCTCATGTTCACATCCTGAAGTGACTTTATCACCGAAAATTTATCCATCAGGTTCAATTATTTATCATTTGCATGAATATCAACCATACATATCTTTTCAAGGTGTGTTAATATGGTTGATATTAACGCACTTTGAAAATATTTTTTTTTCAAAGTGCGTTGATTTGGTCCCAAATTTAACGCACTTGAAAAAAATTTCAAAGTGCGTAAATTTTCAAAGTGCGTTGTAACATAGCGCTTTAAGTGCTTCCGCTGATTTTACCAATCAGAAAAATAAAATGGCATTGTTGTGAAAATGAATACATGTAAGAAATGCTTTAACTCTTTACAACTTACTGATCTGTGACACAACATATACTTAATGTTCACGTCATAGAAATATGAAGTTACCATTTCCCCGCAAGCACTTTATTGCGGTGTATATGTTTCTCTAAAGTTTAGCGTAAATAATATTATGAAGTAATATTTTAATGATGAAATAACTTTTCTTATTTTTATAGATTTAAGAAAGTATAAAATAGAACTAATTTGGCCATAAATTGAAGATAAAATGAGATTTTTAAAGTGCGTGAATATGCGTGATTGCGGGGAAACAGTATATGCGTGATTTTGCGTTAGAACTAGGAAATGGTATTTGCGTTAAAATGCGTGACTGCGGGGAAGGGGGTTAATTAAGTTAAAACTTATTACTCCTTTAATAGCGTCTTGTTCAAATGTATCATATAGTTTTGTACAGTCAAAGCACTTGTGTGATCTTATATCGTTGTCTCCCGAGGCAACTCCATCTACAATGACTGTTAATTACACTGTATCAGATAAGTATTTTTCTTTGAGCAAAGCGTACACATGCAGTTTGTTTTTTAAATAGTATCATGCTTTTTTAAAATTTCTTTTTTATAACATACAGATAAAATATTTTTTAGCATAATCCCAGAAAGTTTCCGATGGTCTTTGGCAAATAACAAATTTACGGAAGCAGAAAATGCCATTAAACGTATAGCTAGCATTAACAGCCGGGAAACTCCGAAAGCTTGTATAAAAAGACTTTACGACATCACTGAAGAAGAGAAAGGCCAAAACAAACATAAAAACCACACTGTGATTGATATTCTCAAAAACAGGAGACTGCTAAAGAATTCTTTTCTTTTATGGACAAGCTGGTAAGTGAATTTACGTACTAAATGTACTGTATACGGGTATATGTAACTATCTTTATCAAAGGAGAATGAATCCAATTCGTACCAACAACTTCTTTAGCTGCAGCACTGTAGCTCTTCGAAAAAAAATTAATTCTCGATTTACTTCTCCAAGTTTTAAAAACTGTCCTATCAAAATATTACTAATCGTGTGTTTCTAACTTATTCTTTCACTGTTTCCACAACCAAGCATTCCTTGTAATTGTTTTACTAGCCCTTCTGGCCCTGAAATTGAAATCATCGAACATTTCGCCTATTTATAGTGCCATTTTGATTTGCAAGATAATTCGGTTCAAGGCGCTTCGTACATGTACAAGTGTCAACAACGAGAGTACTTGATAGAGGAGTACGGACGTTTTTGAAATCTAGCGTTTTTGCAATAGAAGTAAGAATTTTGGGGAATAAATCCAGAACTGAGCGCACTTTTTTGTGCGCAATAAATATACAGTTTTTTTTTTCAATTGTGTGGCACTGTACATGTAGCTCTCCGGTCTGTCAATACACATATGTTTTCGGAAAGCTACAGTTCAACTTCTGCAGCTACAACTTCTTCGCATGTTTTTTAGAGCATCCAAATATATATTTTGGGGGGGGGGGTGATTAAATAAGTCTTAATTTTTATACTTATAAGGGAAACAAATATAAACTTTTTACGATACCCTTCCACTTTAATGAAACTTTCGAATTATATTGAGATGCATGATATGAAAATTGTTGAACAATATGTATGCGTCTATACTCGTAACGGTAACATGCAAATTAAGAACATGTTTAATTTGAATACCCTTGGTTTTTTATACATTATATATTCATAGGTGCTCATCCGTAGAGATCTGTATCTGCTTCTGATGAACTGAATAAGGAAATTTTCCCAGCTTAACTTAGCACCGTTTATTAATAGTACCAGAAGCCTAATATTTACTTGTGTAGTTTTTGAATTCAATTTTTTCAGGGTAGCCTGTGGGTATGCCTACTATGCCATTTCTTTCGGAGTGGAGCAGCTTTCCGGAAGTCTGTATCTCAACATGTTTCTCCTCAGTGTCGTAGAAATTCCCGCCACTTTAATCACGTGGTTTTTGAACAATTGGTAAAGCGTATTGCGGTTAAATATAGATATTTTGCATTGAATGATGTGATGTATTGTACATGTACGATAACAAAACGAAAAAGCAACGTAGCAAGGATTTTTGGTTGTCGCTAGTATTCAAAATTATACATTGTAGAAATTATACATTGCAATATGCAATTATTGTATTGCAATAATTATTATATATTGCAGTTATATATTTCAGCATTGGAAGGCGTTGGACTTGTTTCCTGTTTTTCATGATTGCCGCAGTGGGCGGGGCATCTGTCGGAACAGTGCAAATTATAGGTTAGAAACTTCATAGACCTATTTGCTTAGGTCTACGGTTACTGTAAGAATTTATTCAAATCAATGATCTTTTGAGATAAGGTCAGCGATTATAACGTTAGACCCGTGAGGTGTTTGCGGAAAACTATAAATAAAATCGAACTAGGGAAAGGACTATATTTTCATATATATGTAACCTAATGGTGTGATTATAATTATTCATTTCCTCTGTAGATCCGCCACAGGCAGGGGAGATTATTAATATCGCCGCCCTCGTTTCTAAAATGGGCGTGTCCGCTGGATGGGCAGCGCTTATAATCTTCACCACGGAAAGTTATCCGACAGTAGTTAGGTACATTCCTTAATAAAATATATAAAAAAAATTATATAAGCAAATAATAATCTAAGCATTCAAAAGCAAAAAAAAAACTTTAATATTAAAAAAAAATCTTTTTGGGAGCTATTTTTTAAGTTATAACATTTTAAAGCCTACCTAGCTTAATGGTATAAAATATTTCCAGAGACACGATTCGGCCTTATAATTTTATTATTTTATTATTTTCAGAAATATAGGTTATGGGATGGCCAATTCAGCCGCCAGGATTGGCGCAATGATTGCTCCCCAGATAGTCCACATTGTGAGTACTGCAAATATATTCAGGTTCAGATTTGAAGAATTTGCTATCAGCATTAGTAGTCAATATCAGACAATATTGTTTTAAGTTCCGAAATTTCTTGGAGCTATTTAATAGTTAAAACATTTTTGAAGCCTCCTAGCACCGGATGAAGTGTGCTATTGTCAAAAAAATAAAAAAAAAAACTGTTCAAAAAAAGGTACCGGTGTTGTTTTCTTTTTTGTTCAGAGTAAACATATTCCTGGAGTGATGTACTATATTTGTGGCGGATGCATGTTGATGTCTGCGGTCTTCTGTGTCCTACTTCCGGAAACGAAAGGAAAGGCGCTAGAGAACGTCATTCCCCAGAAGACCAAAAAGACAGAACAAAAATACCAAAACGAAAACATTACAATCCTAGCATATGAATTGAAGGAAAAGGAGAAATATTAAAATAGGTGTCATTTCATTTTGTATAGTCAAGTACTCTTAAATGTATCTTTTCTCAGGTCAAATTATATTTTATCCTTTTTAGACTTGTGCAATTCATATTTTCCTCATATTAAGCTTTCATAACATATATATCTTTTATAAAATATATTTCTTATACATCTATATCGTAAGAAGTTTTTATATGTACCTTCTAGCTGTAATTAAATTCGGTTGAATTAAATTGAAAGTTGTTTTTTCTTGATACAAGTAATCCATTATCATGACTGTACTTTTACTTTGACCTTGGATCGGTTAAGAGTTATACTTTATATATATATGAAATAAGAACATAAACAGCATGTTTGATGGGTCATCATGCAGTTTGGGGCGGAAACATGTATGCGGATTCGCACAAAAGACATTATACCCCCTCCCCTACTAGCGCATTACTAAACCCCCTTCAACCCTGATACGAGGGGATAAAATTAACTAAAAACCAAGAAAAGGGTCTGATAATGTAAAGTATGGTTTACTTTTGTATGGAATAATTATTTTGTTTTTTATTATTTTTTTTTTACACTTTTGTATAGTAAGTGTATTGAATATAATTTTCGACAAAATGTCCTATATCGTTGAAAGTTGTAGCTACATGTAGGGGGTGGGGGAAGGGCCCTGGAGTCTTGTCCACATGTCCCTGCGCTTTTAGAGTACTGAATTTTCGAATTTTGCCGAACTCGCTTGTTTTCAGTATTTGTTCTTTCTTGCATAAAATGTTCCGAATTTCTTGTACTCTGTAATACCTTTCATGAACTGCTGATAAATGCAATCTTTCATAACGGTACTTCAACTCAAGTGTTTACTACTTCGTCCCGCATTAGATTTACTCTAACTAACAACAGAAGAATCAATGTTATTTGATAACTTGTAAAGTAAGTAAGATCTGTCGTAATGATTTTTATACCCCACGCAACTAGTTGCGTGAGGTATAATGTTTTTGACCCGTCCGTCAGAGTGTCAGTCAGTCAGTCAGTCTGTCCTTTTTTTGTCAGCGCAACTCCTCATAAACCGCTGCACAGAATTTCGTCAAACTTTGCAGGTATTTAGAACACAATGTGTAAATGTGTATATTACCAGGGAATTCCTATTACTTTATTTTTTCCGGGAATTTCCGCACTAAAAACTTTAGTTTGGGCCATACCTTTTATATAGAGATGAATACATGTAGTTTGTCAGCGCAATTCGTCATAAACCACTGCACAGAATTTCGTCAAACCTTGCAGATATTTAAGACACAATGTGTAGATGTGCATATTACCAGGAAATTCCGATTCCATTATTTTTTCCGGGAATTTCCGCACTTTTTAACTTGGATATTTGGCCATACCTTGAATATAGAGATGAACAGTTTGTCAGCGCAACTCCTCATTAACTGCTGCACAGAATTTCGTCAAACTTTGCAGATATTTAGGACACAATGTGAAGATGTGCATATTACCAGGAAATTCCTATTACTTTATGTTTTCCGGGAATTTCCGCACTAAAAACTTAGATTTTGGCCATACCTTTTATTTAGAGATGAATAGTTTGTCAGCGCAACTCCTCATAAACCACTGCACAGAATTTCGTCAAACTTTGCAGATATTTAGGACACAATGTGTAAATGTGCATATTACCAGGAAATTCCGATTCCATTATTTTTTCCGGGAATTTCCGCACTTTTTAACTTTGACATTTGGCCATACCTTGAATATAGAGATGAACATTTTCTCAGCGCAACTCCTCATAAACCGCTTCACAGAATGTCGTCAAACTTTGCAGATATTTAGGACACAATGTGTAGATGTGCATATTACGAGGAAATTCCGATTCCATTATTTTTTCCGGGAATTTCCGCACTTTTTAACTTTGACATTTGGCCATACCTTGAATATAGAGATGAACATTTTCTCAGCACAACTCCTCATAAACCGCTTCACAGAATGTCGTCAAACTTTGCAGATATTTAGGACACAATATGTAGATGTGCATATTACCAGGGAATTCCTATTACTTTATTTTTTCCGTCAATTTCCGCATTAAAAACTTAGGTTTTGGCCATACCTTTTATATAGAGATGAATAGTTTGTCAGCGCAACTCCTCATTAACTGCTGCATAGAATTTCGTCAAACTTTGCAGATATTTAGGACACAATGTGTAGATGTGCATATTACCAGGAAATTCCTATTACTTTATTTTTCCGGGAATTTTCGCACTTTTTAACTTGGACATTTGGCCATACCTTGAATATAGAGATGAACAGTTTGTCAGCGCAACTCCTCATAAACCGCTGCACAGAAAGTCGTCAAACTTTGCAGATATTTAGGACACAATATGTAGATGTGCATATTACCAGGAAATTCCTATTACTTTATGTTTTCCGGGAATTTCCGCACTAAAAACTTAGGTTTTGGCCATACCTTTTAAATAGAGATGAATAGTTTGTCAGCGCAACTCCTCATAAACCACTGCACAGAATTTCGTCAAACTTTGCAGATATTTAGGACACAATGTGTAGATGTGCATATTACCAGGAAATTCCGATTCCATTATTTTTTCCGGGAATTTCCGCACTTTTTAACTTAGGCATTTGGCCATACCTTGAATATAGAGACGAACATTGTGTCAGCGCAACTCCTCATAAACCGCTGCACAGAATTTCGTCAAACTTTGCAGATATTTAGGACACAATGTGTAGATGTGCATATTACGAGGAAATTCCGATTCCATTATTTTTTCCGGGAATTTCCGCACTTTTTAACTTTGACATTTGGCCATACCTTGAATATAGAGATGAACATTTTCTCAGCACAACTCCTCATAAACCGCTTCACAGAATGTCGTCAAACTTTGCAGATATTTAGAACACAATGTATAGATGTGCATATTACCAGGAAATTCCGATTCCTTTATTTTTCTGGGAATTCCGGCACTTTACAAATTAGATTTTTGGGGATATCTTCAATATAGTGGTGAACAGTTTGTCAGCGCAACTCCTCATAAACCGCTGCACAGAATTTCATCAAACTTTGCAGATATTTAGGACACAATTTGTAGATGTGCATATTACCGGGGAATTCCGATTCTTTCATTTTTTCCGGGATTTTCAGCACTTTGAGTTTTGGGGGAACGTGGGGTATGTGAGCTTGCTCACTTTTTCTTTCATTTTTTCTCTTGGTTAGAAATGTTAATTATTAAATGAGGAAAAAACTGTGTTAATTTAGATTAGAGAATTCGGGTGTGCACCTTTCACTGAATAATACATTCTTGTTGAAAACAGGGATGTCAAGCAACACAATTCCTCTATATACATGAATCGCTACAGTGTACTTGTGTAAATAGGGCATAATTCGGACTTCCGCACGAAGGGGGGATTGAATTGTGTATGGCGATATTTTATAAGTAATATATTGAGTTACATGTATGGAGATCAATACTTCAGGGGGAATTAATGGTAAATCTAAGGGGGTACACAACAGGTTTGTCGATGAAAATGTTTATTTCAAATTGAAATCAAACATTGCTCTCTATACACTTACATTCTCTCCCAACCCCAAATCAAGCTTACATATATCCGAGGTTGACTTCATGAAATAGAAATAGAGTTAACCAAAGAAGTGGCGCAATTTTATTAAATATTTTGTGGTAAATAAAAAAATTAAAAAATATTAATTTTTAGAGCAGAAACAGCTGATCGCAATGCCATGTTTTTACGATATCCTTTTTCAAACCATGGACATATGTTAGTCCATGTATATATAGGTCCCTGGTTAAACTTTTGAACTTGGAATGGCAATTCGTAATGACGCAAATTCCACCTTAGTCAAAGGCTTACATGTTGTTTCTGGCCAATACATAGATGAATGAACTTTTTTGAACTACATAGAATAAATAAAAAAAAAACCATGACATTGATTCCTTTAACCTCTGAATAAAAGAGCGATAACTCTCATGCACTGGTATAAATCATAAAATACATGTGCTTTAAAAAGTCGTAAAATTAATTTCTCTTAAAATAAATAATCATAATTGAAATCTTAGTTTTAAATTACAATTTCAGCTAATAAATTGGGTAAAGACAGAGAGAGAGAGAAGGGGGGGGGGCTTCGAAAATTGTAATTATTTAAAAAGAAAGAAATACATGCAGTCAGTTATTATTTGAATGAATTTGATTTATCTTGCATAACAACAAAGCAGTTGTAAATATATAGAATTTTAATATAAAAATAAAGATAACATATCAATTTATGGACATTTTTTATGAAAATCTCTTATTTTCTATAAATCTTTGTATCATATCAAAGCCCCTCTCTGGTTGGTCATACGGTAGTATATGTCCAGCATTTCGTACAATTACCTGTAATTAAAAATAGACATATATAGTTAAAAGTGATATTTCATATGGAATGAATCCTCAAAATTCATGTACCCTTAATCCACATTACCTTAAACTTCCTAGAAAGAAGATATAAGGGTTTGAGATACGGACGTACATATAAAAATACATATAATTATGTATTTGTTTGTTTGTTATTTAATATCCTCTTGAAAATATTTCACTTGTATGGATGCAAAATGTTCCAATATAACTTGTCTACACATTTCCTTCCTTAACATAAGGTTATGTTCAAAACTGAACTTTTACTAGCTTAATTAATGTAAAGCTTGAAATTCATATTCAATTATTTGTCCTCTCCTGACTCCGGATGAAAATACATGTACAATAAAACTCGTTTAGTATGAACACGGATAAAGCGAAGTTTTTCTGGGTCCCCTGCAAAATTCTTAACAAATATTTATAAAATTTTACTGTTAAAATGAACTCTTATATAACGAATTCACCGATACAGCGAACTGATTTTTAATTCCAACTGAGGATAAATATAAGGAAATTAACATCTTTTATAACGAATTTTCAAAGACCTCAAAATTTGTTAAATTGAACTGACTTTATTTTCTTTTTGCATTTATATATAAAATTTCAATTCATAATAAAATATTAGTTATTGAAGGTATGTTTTGTAATATTTGCTTCCCTAACATATTTGATAGTAATACTTGAAGGAAAACATGCATATTGTGAATTCGCTATAATTGTTATACGACTTCGTTATACGGATATAACGAATTATGGATACAGCGAATTAATTTCACAGGTCCCCAGGACTTTGCTATAACCGAGTTTTATTGTACATGTATTGGGTTAGTCGGTTAGTATAAGGTACACATGATGACAAAATAATGTTTTCACAGAAAATTTCAATGCTAAATTTTCAGAATCTATTTCCTGAAAGGCATAAAAACACAACTGTTTCTTGTTTCTTGGAGGTTAAAAAAAATTACCCAATCAGTCGCAAGAGGGGGCGAACAGAGAATTTTTTAGACATGGCCTTACCTGGTAGAAGTTCTTGACCTGTCTGACGTAACCTGCTACCTCTTTGTCGTCGGGATTTATCCTCCAGATTAACCTGTCTGTGGTCCTGTACATGTCCTTCCCTGACCAATCAATGGACAGCAGAAAAAACTCCGTCATCGGTACAGGAATTATAATATCCAACTGACCATTGTAGAACATCACCTGGAAAATAATTTTTAATTATTAATTTTTAAAACATTGCATGCCAGATGTAAATGAGTTAACAAAGTTTTTATTTCAATATTATGCATTCTCAGTACCTACAGTGAAACACGTTTATAGCGAACACGCTTATAATGAATTGGTGCTTACAGCGAAGTAATTTCATTCCCAATGACTTTATTATATATTGTTAACATGATGGATATAACAAATTATTATAAAGTCTATCTTTAGTCCCTATATAATCTATACAAATGCAAACAGTACATAACACTACATATTCATATTGAGACTGTAACCACTGGAGGGTCTGTGTGGCTGCAGCGGCATTGTTATATCACAGTGAATCAATACCCCAAACAATGTTGTAAACAATGGTTGCAATGCTATGTATCTGAGCAGGAAAAATTTTTAGACAAACCTATCCCAGGACTTTTTTTAAAACATTTGGATGTTTTACACAATAGCGATACTTGGAAAGGAAAACACAGACGTGTACTTTTTAATTTTCAACGACGGAAGTCTGTAGTCTATAATTGAAAATGGTTTTGTCATACAGCCTTCAGTGTCTTATTTATTCACATCCAGACAATATAATAAAACAATTATCGACTCTTGGTAAATGCCTCGCATCGGTCAATATTGATATTTTTCTGGGACTAACAAACCATAATCAACACCAAAAGAGTCCATAAATGTATATTTCGCTTATAATGAAGTAAATTCGTTCTTCCTTGGCACTTAATTCAAAGCGATTCATTTTATCCCCAAATCTGAAGCTTGACCCCCTGAACCCATGAACCATGAATATGACAACTTCGATATATGTAAAAGGCTCCATGCTCAATATTTTTGCTAACACTTTGTTACAATGAAACAACATTTTTTTTGTTCTATTTTTATGTTTATTCCTAAGTATAAACTGAAAATCTAAAACCTAAAAAACTACTAAAAATGCCTCACAATGGACCAAAAAAAATATGGAAAAAATGGGTCATCCATTAAGTATATCTCAGGTTTTTGCAAAAAAAAATCACATGTAGAAGCTTCACCTTATAATTTTCCATGATGGGGATGATCCAGGGTTTGACAGTATCCATGACGTCGTTAATGAGATGCATTTCTACCTGTGTACCGCTGTTATAGGTCAGGTTACCCACGTGGATTGCTGCTCGTACCTCAGGCTTGGCTACGTAATTTCCATAATAATTAAACTCTTCGGGCTCCTAAAACAAGACAAAAGAAGATCTTTTTAAAAACTTGCACAGAGAAGCAAGGGATGAACATTAAAATGCATTCCTTATTTCCCCATCTTTTTACACTGACCTACCCCCTTTCCGGGTGCACACGCAAAAAATGGTTAAAAAACCCTTCTGGTCCTACAGAAAGACAATTGAATCATTTTGATTCTAGTCATATCTTTTTGATTGCCCTGAGGCAGGGAATGGAAATTTTATTAATCTAAATGCCCCATGGCCCATTATTCCCTCTCTAACATCCCTTTTCTTTACCTTATTTTTTTTACCCGCTCTGTTGCAACCACTATTGAAATAACGACCACTATTGAAATAATTATATCAATAGTGGTTGAGAGTGCATTTCAATAGCAAACATAGTTAGTAACCACTATTGAAATACAACCACTATTGAAATAATTATATCAATAGTGGTTGAGAGTGCATTTCAATAGCAAACATAGGTGATAACCACTATTGAAGTACAGCCACTATTGAAATTATTATATCAATAGTGGTTGAGAGTACATTTCAATAACAAACATATGTAATAACAACTATTGAAATACAACCACGATTGAAATAATTATGTCAATAGTGGTTGAGAATTCATTTCAATAACAAACATAGATAGTTACCACTATTGAAATACGACTACTATTGAAATAATTTTTTCAATAGTAAGTGAGATTCATTTCAATAACAAAAAAAGGTTGCAACCACTATTGAAATAATGTTTACTTTTGAATTAAAGATTTCAATATGGATTAAATTATTGATTTCAATAGTGCTTTGAACTATGAATCCAATATACCCCAATATATATTATAATAAATATTTCAAAAGTAGCTGACGCGGTGAAACTTTTCTTTCAATACTGGTCGTATTTCAATAGTGGTTGAAATCTATGGTTACCATATTGAAATGCACTCTCATCAACTATTAAATTATTATTCAGTACTGTTTATATTTCAATAGTGGTTGAAACCTATGGTTACCATATTAAAATGCACTCTCACCCACTATTAAATAATTATATCAGTAGTGCTCAAATTTCAATAGTGGTTGAAACCTATGGTTATTATATTGAAATCCACTCACACCTATTATTGAAATGATTATTTCAATAGTGGTCGTATTTCAATAGTGGTTATTACCTATGTTTGTTCTTGAAATGCACTCTCAACCACTATTGATATAATTATTTCAATAGTGGCCGTATTTCAATAGTGGTTACTAACTATGTTTGTTATTGAAATGCACTCTCAACCACTATTAATATAATTATTTCAATAGTAGTCGTTATTTCAATAGTGGTTGCAACACCGCTCCCCCCATCCAGCACACACACAAAAATAATGGTACTCCAAGACATTCTTAATGAAAATACATGTACCAAGTATTTCTTTATAGGACTGGCATAGCTCAAAACTTAATTGTAAAATGTTAAATGGGTATCAGTCAGACAGTCACAAATTAAATCCACTATTCAAATAGAGAGTTTAATTCCATTTATAAATGTGGGTTACTACTAATTCTACTACAGTTATTGTCGAGATCATAGAAATGCCTTGGACATTATACTCCAATAAATCATCAACTTTATATACAGACTGTTTAGATTTAGCTTAAGACGACACATCCATATGGTCAAAATAGGTATTAGAGTCTACAGTGAAATATTTATGACAACTGTACAGGTCTGACATGTTTCTGATCTGATAATTTTTTTATGACTTCCCTGCTTTACGAGAGTCATGTGTCTCCAAGTTGTTCTAGGATTCTTAAAATTCTATTTTAATCTGACTTATCGTGGCTTCGTTGTTCATTTTAAACACACAGAACAATCTTCAATTAGAAAAACTCACTTTACCACCATAACTCTTTAATTTTTTTAAACATAAAATTCTCAAGTTTACATGCGCATTTTATGGCATTTTGTTGAATTTTGAATTGCTTATAGTGTGATAAAATAATGTTCTATTCAATTAACAGAAATAATGTTGGTTAATTTCAACAAGTAAAAACATAAAATCAAGGTCAATTTGATTATAACAAAGGGGGAAAGAAATTGCATAGTTACCTCAGTCAGTAAAAAGTTGTAGTAATTATGAATGTTAGAAACATTGTAAAAGTATGGCGCATTTGGAGTTAGATCACCATTCAAAAGCGTGTCAAATATCTATAAATAGAAAAGAAAGCAACATTCATTGTAAGTAGATCTATCTTACCTGTGTGCGCAAAAAATTAAAATTATCAGCAATATTCGTAACGTTGCAAAAATATGTTGTGTCACCCAAGATAAGTTGCCCAAAGATCTAAAGTGAAAAATGCAAACTCTCATTTAATATTTTCCAACAACTATGATTTTGATCCTAAATTGACTTTTTAAGTACAATCAAGATGAGTTTGTGAAGTACCGACGCCTCCATAATGCTGCTATCATTTTCATTGGTTGCATCATAAATGTTTCTGTGTTCTAACATTTTTTGAAATGCATCCGTGTTTCACAAACACATCTTATTTTTTCTTACTATGTTGACATACATCAAAAGCTGCTTTGAAGTTCTTCCCTCTGATGTAAATGGTAGCTTTATCTGTCATGTCTTGGAAGTACGCCCTTTGTTTCTCATCCAGTAAGCCAATACTGTACATGAAAGTGGCATATTGACCCATCATCTGTTTAAAAAGTAAATGAACTGTACTTGCATATTTCAAAACATATTTTTACAATGGACGAGCTTTAATCGAAAATATTTTTGAAAAAACAGTTTTGAAAAAGGATAAGAATATTATACATGAGTTGAAATTGTCAGCTGTACTGGTAAAATATTTTTTTTTAATTAGACCTACAATGTTGTTTAAGAATTATATATACATGTATGTGTATCATTGTTATAAATGCATTTCTCAAAGAAAATCTTATTTTTAAAATTAAGCATATCTTTTTTTTATATTGCTTGAAAGGTTAACATATCATAATGTTGAACTGAAATGTCCAGAATAGTAGAAAAGGCTCTACAGATATGTGAGCATTAATTTATAAAACATTTAACTCAGCCATTGAAAATGACATCTAAAATTGTACTTAAGATTATACATCTGTCTAAGAAGCCAATAGGAATCTGCCATTTAAAGCTTTGTAGCCAATTGGAAAATGCCTTTAAAAGCTTTGAAGCCAATCAGAAAACAGGGAAACTTGTGTAATCAGGATGTTGTCTTTTCCAAATTCTTGCCTAATATGATATAAATTTCAAGACATTTTATAATAAGTAATATCAATTATTTAATAAGTTTTTACTGTTTCAGAATGTCATTTACGACTATTTTAGCCAACAAGGATATGGAATTCATGGTAAGGGAGCCAATTAAAATGTGTCATTTTATGCTATGTTCCCAATAAGAATGTGTCATTCCAGGCTTTGTAGACAGCTGCCTAATGAGTAACTTCCTTATTAAATATCTTAGCTTTTTTTAACTCTTAATTCTTAGACATTAAGTGTTTACTTACTATATTATTTCTGGGTACCAGAGACATACTTACCGTTTCTGGGTCACAGAGACCATCACCTATTGCCATGCCTTTGAAGTTGATTTTAGTCTTTGCCTGTGGATTTTCCATGTGAATCTTGTATGAAATGGCAGGGACATATTTACCAGCATAGGACTGAAAGTTAAAACATGGATCAACAAGAAAATCAAAATAGATTTACACATGTTGCAGAAAAAAATGGATCCTTAGGAAGGAAAAAAATAAAGATTGGAATTCCTGTAGTTGAAAATTTGCTATATAAAACATGTACAAACCAATAAATGACAGGTCTAATAGAAATTTTACTTTATTTGAAGAGGAGGGATGGCTTAGGCCATCCCTGACAAGCTAACTTAATCATTTGAAATTATTAAGGGAGAGGGGCTTAAATTTTGGGGGTCTGGGTCCTATGTATCTTCATGGAAATGTGTCATTGAATTACCGGTATAAGATATGTTTATAGATAAAGCTTTCTAAATAAATGTACCTCTCCAGTGGCATAAAAGTCATTTTTCTGGAACTGGTGAAAAACTTGGAAAAACTGTGTCAGGCAGCTTTAAATAACACAAAATAAGCAAGATAAACTCAGGTTTACCAAGTATAGTGAAACTTGTATAATTTGAATGCTGTCATTGTTGTGTACTGCAAAATCTTGTCCTGTACAGCTTTAAATGTTGTCAAATTCAGAATATTGTCTAATTGGGTCAATTTTTATGTAACGTGTCTAGATAACAATGTATGCAGGTTTTTCAGAGATATGTAATGCCTCTGCTGGGGATTGAACCCGGGCCTCTGGCTGGCCTGTCCACTGCTCTACCAGTTGAGCTAAAGGGTTAACCCACTAGCCCAAGCTTTAGTAGGAAGCAGTATATCTGACATTACCACATGTATTACACAATGTTATTGAAACATATGACACGGACTCCACTCTTTGTTTTGATAAAATTACACTTTTTAAGTACATGTATTTATATTAATATTATGTAATTTAAACTCAGTTTACTCAAGATTTTAAAATACCTGTACAAATCTCTGGCAACATCCTGTTCATTGGTAGCATATCCCTCATCTTTACCTGTAAAGCTAAAGCCTGTCCCAACCTGTGTCAACAAAAAAGAAGTACACTGAAATTCATCTCTACGAAATTGAGTTCTAATTTAAAAGTTTGAAAGATCAACTCTCACTTACATTTTCATTGTTTTTATAAATTTCCTTTGGATTAAGAATTTCTTTTAATGATATATTGCTTCCAAATAATTAATATAGCTTAACTGTTTATTAATTCATTTATCATTTTGATTCATTTATGCTCTCATTCATTCATTTTCATGTACATAATGTGTGTGTGTGAGGGGTAAGGGGGTAATTCTAAATTACTATGTTTGAATCACATATATCAATAGAACATGACCTTGCTATGTGATCTTGATCAATTCATAAACTTTAAGAGAACAATTTACACATAGCTGCAATAATGTAGTCCTCTTTTTTTCGGGAGGGGGGATATATCAGATTTAAAAAAAAACCAGCTACTTAACACACAGAGACATACTAACAGGGTTGTCAATGTACAGCATGGAGTATTTTGTGTTCCAGGTTACTTTTCTGTTACTCACTGAAATTTAGAACAAAAATATTCAATATTAAAAAGACAGATAATATTCTGGAAGAGAAATGTTTACTTTGTATAAATAATAGGACATGTTTGCAATGTCTGCATCAACAATGTAAGTAAATAACAAAACGACTGTTAATGCATGGACTAAGTTGCTTAAAGTACATTAACCAAGTCTCATTTCAAGTCATAATTTTGTCGACGGATTTCTGTTATTTCCCGTTAATGACAAGGAGCACACGGCGGGTGTGACCGGTTGGCAGGGGATGCTCACTCCTTCATGGCACCTGATCCCACCACTGATGTTCTGAAGGTCTGTGTTTGCTCTGCTCCTATTTTGCATTGTTTTATGGGCTTTTGAGCTCTAAAACTGTTAGCTCTACATATTTCATGCACATTTATACCTACTGGTAACCCTCATTCAGGCCAAAATAAAATTATAGTTTGTTTGGAATTACCTCCTGTCTCATTGAAATGCCCCCCTCCTGAAAAAAATTTATTGACCAAAATTAGGAAGAATTTTTTTTTATTCAATCATTTTTTTTGCAAATCACATACACCATACAAAACACTGAAATATTGTGTCAGATAAATTTAAAATTAGGGGGTTTTTTTTGTTGATGGTAGATACTTTTTTTTAAAAGTCAGAAAATATATTCACTGTTTACTGAGATTTTTATCAAAAAATTAAAATTTATCTTCAACTCAAAAAAAATAGTAATAATTTCCCTCCCTCCCTCCTGTGTCTGAAACCCTTCAGGTGGCAATTCCAAACAAACAATTTTTTAAGGATGGTCTCATTCAGGTTTATATATTTCTACCACAGTTCAGACTTATAATTTTTTATTGGTCCAACAAAGAATACCATTTAATCAAAGAATTAAAGTTGATTCACAAAAAGACATTGAAATAATATTGATAATATCCATTTATCCGGTGAAAACTTACACTTGATATCTTTGTCCACCATGATTGGACCGTTTTCAACAAACAACCCAAACAGAGAGGAACCACCGGGACCACCTTGTAACCACAGCACCACCGGCGCCGTCTCTGGATTTGTCTGAAATCAGGGGTAATAACAATCTAATTAAAATTAGATGTTAGATCTGCTCGCATACTCGCTACACAATCTTCTAATAACATCCTATCAAGGGTCATGTCAGAGGACAAATTCGGCACAGCTTTAGACTTATTCGCTTCAACAATATATGATGATTTTGCAGATGACGATTTGATTGGTTGATAGAATTTGACCTCTGATGTGACCCTTAATGAGATGATGTTAGATGTTAGTGAAACGAGTATGCGAGCGGGTCTAACATCTAATTTAAATTAGATTGGGGTAATAAAGATCAAAATAAATTTTACAGCTACACATCTGAGCCATATGTATTATGGCACTCTTCTATAGAGCAATTCAATAACAACTGCAATTATTTCAATTACTTTTTTGATGGAGGAAAATTAGTACATTTTTAAAATGTATATAATAATATATTAAACATCTTTTAAATAAGACTGATTTACAGACGAATAAAAGTTGGTTTACCCTCATTGGTACCCCACAATTGCAGCATGAGTGAAGAGGACATCTTATAATAATCATCTATCTCTTTGTCTAGCTCTCTGTCCATTACATGCCTATTCATAACGTTTAAAGTGATCCTTACCTGAGCAGGGAAAAACCAGAAGAACATGTTGCTATTTGTGGTTTTGTTCACGGTGAAAAATCCTGAAAAGCTCTCCAGATTTGTACCATCTAGCGGCCCCACTCTGCTCAGCTTCTGAGCTGAAAGTACAAGGAGATGACATTGGCATTTTTACAATAGTAATGGGAATTGGGGATATCAGCCAGTGCTCAGTGGTTACAACATCCACATGATCAACTGGAGATCCCAAGTTCAAGTCCCAGTCTGGCCAATATTTTCCCTGCATGTTACATTTGGCCCCAAACAATAAAACCAATGTGAGTGGTTTAGAAAAGTCTCAGTGAGGGTTTTCAGGATAGAAAAGGGTACATCGGCCTGGTAGTTCAGTGGTTAGAGCAACCAAACATTTAGCAAGAATTCCCCGGTTCGAGTCCCAGTCTTGCCAACATTTTTCCTACCCTGTTACTGTTATGTCATGCTGTCGGTTGAAAAGATAAAAAGTAAAACAAGTATCTCATGATGGATTATTACAGTCAATCTTTGTTATCTTGAACATGATCGTGTGATTGGATGAAAAAAAAAAACCCAAGATATTAGGGGTGGGACGATATATCGATACACCGATACATATCGATATTTTCCTCTAAGATACGGTTTACGATACAAGCATTCAAATATCGGTAGGAAACGATACACGAACGACCTATCCAAAATTGAAAATGAAAGTGCATGTCCTTGGAAAATGGCGGCTTGTACGAAGCGAAAAGATGATGTTGATTATTGAAAACACACTTTAGAACTAACAAGTTTAGCTTTTTAAAAAAGCTTAGAGAGTCAGCCAGTGGATTTTTCTTCTCTGTGATAATGTTTTGAAGAATACATGTACTACGGTACTGAAAAAAATGCATTATACCGGTATTGCTTGACGAATTATTGTTTTGTCTCTTAATTAAAAGACAGATACAATGTAATAAAACTAAGTTCAATTTCAAATTTTATAATTCCATGAAATTATAATTCAATCTCATCGGATCTAAAGGAGTTAAATTTACGGGGATGGGGGACATGGCACTTTTAACAATCCCGCGGCCACCATCTTCGCTAGCCAAGGGTTTCCGATCCGATACCTACTCTGTTGTAGAGTAGGTATCGGATCCGAAACCCTTGGCTAGCGAAGATGGCGGCCACCAAATGGAACCTAGTAAGCTTCACTATCACCCTGTTAAAGTTTGTCATGTTGTAGGTTGAAAACTACTGTGTTAAGACAACAGAGACACCCTTGCCCCTGCGATAAAGTAACAGCCATACCGAACCCTTAATTGAGAATGTCAATAAAGGGCCACTTAAATACCTGTTACCAGTACGTACATTTTGTAGTACTTTAAGATTAGAAAAATTTCATTCAAACAGGTAACATGTTAGCTTTGTTTAGCCTAATCTTTGCATAATTTAAGATATAGGTATTTTAAATTTAAGTTTGTCAACTATCCTACTTTAATTTGACCTAGGTAGCTGAATTTAAATTTGAAACTTAAAAAAGTAGAATTGAAACAAAATAAACAACACAATGACTGGTAAACAAATTCATTTATCAAACCTCTATAACGTAAGAAAACTAAAAATCCCTAAATCTGAATGCCATAACATAAATGGTCTCATTCACTAAACAAGCTAATTCAGAGGATCTGCGTCTCCCACTTCTTAGGAAAAAAGCATGCGCAGATCTAAAAAAAAAAAGGGGGGGGGGGGGTGGTCATATGGTGGATCGAGTAATGGTATAAAATTTTATTGTAAAACGCAAATATGTTTCCGTTAGAATTGACTAGAAATGAAAGTTTTACACACACTCACACACAGACTGACACAGAGATGTGAATTTATTACCTTGAACTTTGAACGTCGAAATAAATCTACAGGTGTCTTCCTTTCAACATAGGTTGTTGTGGTATAAAATTTCATTTCTAAAGCTCAAGGGCTTATCGAGATATTGCACGGACATAAAGGTGTTCAAACAGACATACGTTTGATTTCATTACCTTGACCATTAACATTTTTACCCCAAAATCAAGAGGGGTTTTCCATAATGAGTTGTGTAAAATTGCACAACAAAAGCTCAAGGGCTTCTAAGTTCTCGAAATATTTCACGGAATTGAAAGTGTTACAGACAGAACTAAAGACAGGGGCATGGAAGGTCAATCAGACCGAAATAAAATAATATCCTCCACTTCCAGCGGGGAACATTACAAACGAGCAAGCTAGCCAGTTGTGTCTCTTCTCGAATTATCCGTTGTATGATTTAACAAGTCAGCTCGCTAAATGGCATCGGGATCGAAATGATGTAATGAAAACGAAAGTAAAACTAATAAAAACTTAATAACTTCAAAATCTCTATTAAACAATGTTTGTGTCGTAGATTTGAATACATAAATAAAGTACCTTTAACATACTTTACAAAAGACCTTCAATTAACGCGTCAAACACTGTGCGATATGAGTTCATACAACTGTATGCTTAACTGCATAGAACACATTTCACGATCAGATGCGAACCAGTTTAATTACTGCGAACTAGGTTTTAAAAACTGTTTGAAACTGTTAAGTGGGATTGTACAAAGCTTCTAGAAATAAATAAGCATAGGGTGAATTCACCATGCATCGGACACATACCTTGCATCGGACAACTTTAGACAATAAACTCTCTTTCAACTTAAGAGTTCCGTGTATTTATTTGTTTCTGTCTTGAAGCTGGAGACTTAATTTTTTTAATGATACCGATTGTTATTATTATTATTTTGTGATAAAAATACCCCGAGAATGGCCTTGAAGTTACGTCATATTTTACATCATCAAAGGGGAACAACCAGAAATTTATGATTTTGCGATTTTTAGAGTTATCGTTCTTAAAATTCGACTTCATCGGAACGAGGCAGACTTTGGTGAATAAAGTCAAAGATTGATAATTTTACAAAATTTCTAAAGAAATTTCACTTCTATGTTCGTATAATTCTTTTAAGAGCTGGTTTTCACTAGTATGTTCATTTCTCCGTACATCGGACACAAATTAACCATGCATCGGACACTTTCCGATGCAAAGGAAAGCACCACCATTTTCATACAGAACCCAGCTGATAGCTGTTTTTTGCGGAAAAAGAAAATAAAAACTCTATATTTTCATTCAAAATACAAGTTATCGATATATGACGTCTGGAATTTGATTCAATTTATTTCTACAAACCAGAGTATGATAAACCATGAAAAAAAGGCGCGAATTACCGCATTATAAGCATTTTAAAGCATTTAAGGCAGAGTGAGGTCTCTTGAATCGTTCTACATTTGTGCAACGATATCGTCAATTAAATTTAAGTTGAGGGTTAATTCTTAGATAAAAGATAAAAATATATCCATATCAAGGATTTTAAAGCACTTTAATAAAGGTATGATATTTTTCCGGTCAAAATACCGTTTCTCCGATGCATGGTAAACAATGTCCGATCCATGGTGAATTTTGAGTTATTCCTAAAAACTCGATTTTTGAGGATATTTTCTAAATAAAGGGCATATATTTGTGTCCCAAATTGATATTTTAATTACAAAGTAAATGTTAAACACCATTTTAATAATTTTCCGTCGGTAGCGATATCGCTAGAACTTGTTGAAGTACAAGGGTATCCGATGCATGGTGAATTCACCCTAAATTACTTTCTTATTTAAGTTGAATTTAAATTTATAGATTACCGTGGTGTTAAATAGGGTTTATTTTCTTTGTTTAATATATTAAACTAATTTTACTGAAATGAAATAGGCTAGAGTGATTTGCTGCAGAACTACTCCCAGAATTCCAAAACGCGCAAGCGCATTTGAAGTTCTTCGTATCATAACTAGTCAGCCCGCGGGCTGACTAACAAGTCGTTGTTTAGGGGTGAAATGTTTTCACTTTTAAGCAGCCTCGGAAGATTGCATAAGACAAGTTCAGTAGATAATGCGTGCTATACACAGAAAGCATCGTTTCCAGAGCATTTGATATTATTGTTAGTCCATCTCGGTTTTTTTTTTGTAATCTCAGCTTTGCTACAGACTTATTCAGCAATTAATAAAATGTAAATGTGATGTTTTTAAATGAATTTTAGTCAGTGTTCTCTGATGAACTACACAACTATTTGTAAACAACTTCTTAATAGTAATTTAGTAATATTAATTATATGTACATGTATTATTGTTTTTGTAAAGTTTTAGTGAATGATATTGATGAACTTCAAGTATTAATTTCAAAGCACACATGATTTGATATAGAATAATTTGTTGATTTAATGTCAAGGCAAAAAATGAAATAAAATACTAATTCTTTTGAATAGTTTTATAATTTATCATGTTGATTAAATGACAAGACAAGAAATGAAATAAAATACTAATTTTTTAAAATAGTTTAATAATTTATCAAAATATCGAGATATGTATCGTATCGTGCCAATATATCGAGATACGTATCGTATCGCAAGATCTGTGTATCGTCCCACCCCTACAAGATATCAGAGGATTTGAGATATGGCAGGTAAAATACTGTAACTGAAATGGTTGGGACTTATAAATTACTTATTAGTACATGTAATTTCAGTTAAGTGTGAAGTTTTGCATAACGTCACAATCTTTTTCAAGAGATGCATCCAGCGTAAACAATTCAGCCGCCGTTGTGTGATTGGTCAACTCATATTATCAACATTGACACAGAAATAGTCTGTACTCTGTAGCATGATCAACCATCAGGAATTAGAAGAAACTTCCAGTCGTAAAGCTTGCGGTTAAGAGGCGTATACTATTTAGCATTTACCTTGAGTGCAGCTGTCATCATAGGTAATGTGACATAATGCAGAACTTCACACATAATAACTGAAATTACCAAATAATATGTTCGTGGTATGATGGTACTTTAAGATTTTGATATGCAAGCTACTGATGATCAGCTGTTTATTTATGCACATGCATGTTGCCATCTTACCCATATCAAACTGTCCCTTGTCCACATATGGGGTGAGGAATAATGGACTGCCGGGGTCTATTCCATTCTGTAGCATGGGGGGATATTTGTCAGGAAACATCCCCCTTAGTCCACTCCTGGCCAGAATCTGCTGAGTCAGGCAGAGGAGGAAAACAGGGAGGATATACCTGAATATTAACATCTTTCCTGAAATTCAAAAATATGCTCAACTATTAAACAACTAACATATAATGTACATGTATACATGTTATGTACATTGTACACCACCACACTGGCAGATTGAGATTTAGAAGAGGGCCCACCGGGGACCCCCTTTTTTTGTGTCCAAAATATATAGGATTTTTCTTAAATATTTGTGTGTGTGTGTGTGTGTGTGGCTGTGGACGCTACCCCGAACACCCCACCCTTTTTTTTCCCCCAAGATTCCTTGATCCGCCACTAAACTGTACCGATGTGTTCTTTGTGATAATACAGGGATTTATCTAGCTATTTTGTTTTACTACCGTTTTATATGTAAAGGGGAAAAATGAGAGCCGCAGGCTCGATCTGAGCGCCGGAGGCGCGAGTATTCTAGGGGGGTCCGGGGGCATGCCCCCCCGGAAAATTTTTAAATAAATGGAGCAAAATCCTGCATTCTTAGAGCTTCTGAGGGTCATTTGTAGACCTTTACAAAGACCACAAAAACTTCACTTTTTAGGCAAAATACTAAATAACACACACAAAAAAAATTTAACCAGGTCAGGACTTCATTTAATTTTTTCTCTAAATATCTATCACAAATCAATTCTGTTTTTCATGTTTCACTACTAACATTGTTTTTGTTGTTACTCCATTCTTCCGATTCATAGTGATATAAGCTCCATCTTACTCATCTACACTTTTCTTTTTAACTCTGCAATCGCACGCGTATCTTTCGACATCATGGACTTGGCACATGTTTACCGATCAATATCAAATAAAAGCTTGAATAATATATTCTTTCTTTTAAAAGCGTTTGAATGACTAGGATGGTGAATTAGCTGTTAAGGTCAAGATCTAGTAAATAACTTGAGGCTAATTTTTTGGTGCTAGATCCATTATGACGTCATAATCAATTTCAACTTTCTTTTTCCCGTACTTTACGGCTTTAGCAGAATTATGTAGAAAATAGGGTATTTTCATGTCAATCAATTTAAAATAATATGAAAAGTAAACCGGATACCTATATTAAATTTGATATTAATTTAAAGAAGAGGCCATGAACATACTAATTACCGTTTTCTGAGAGACTGTAGGCAATCTGGATACATTTCCTTTGCCGAATACGAAAAAAACTCTAATATTCAATACTGGTTTTCTTAATTTTTCATTGAAAATGACAGTTTAAAATACGGTTTTTCATCTTGTTTACCTACAAGTTATGCCCCGAAACACCTTATTTGAACAAGCTAAAGTTCTAAAGCATCAATAAAGGAATTTATTTATAAAGTTTGATAAATCTGTAGGCACCTTTCATTTACTAGATCTTGACCTTAAACTTCAATCGGACAAAAACGGAAAATTTCAGAACGATGTTTTAAATATTCTCCGTTTAATCGGAGAATTTTCTATCTGAAAAAGGGGAATTTTTGCACCTTTTTCAAGAGGGGAAAGGTACCGTTTACCGGTAGTAAAAACAGCCTTGATAAATCCCTGTAATAAAAAAAAAATTATCCGAAAAATGCTATCAAGTCCATTAATATTTCTTATATCTCTGATCCAATTGCAAAAAAAAATATGTACTTTAATTGAGACAAAATTTTCTGACTTTTACATAAAAAAAATTAAAATGAATTGGAAGAGAAAATTCGAGATGCTTGCGGTCCCTCAGATAAAAAGATCAAAAATTGCCCTCATGTTACCTCTTTTAAATGTTTGACAGGACCTGTTTGATTAAGTGCATGAATACAATCAGAATTACCTTCTTTTTATGCAATCAATTTCCTTGTCCGTTCTTCCCCACCGGCACTGTTTGTTATGATAAGTGTCACATGATACTCACGTGTTTTGATAACTTTGCTAACTCATTCCTAGGCACATTCGATCTGTGAATTTTTTATTTTTTTTATTGGACAATTATATTGAATTTAAAACACACACACACAAACATGAGTACTGTGAGAATGGACCAGAAAATATAAGGTATGAGTCATTAAACATGTAATTATTTAGCATTTTATCTTTAATTTAAAAATCAATGCAATCTTGAGGGATCTTGCTCATGCATTTCAAGTCATTCATACATATATGACAAATAGTTTTCACGTGATAAAATTGACTTGATGGAGAACACGTGAAAAAAGCATATGACATTTTAATCTGTTGTTGATAATCTGAAAATAAGTCATGCCAAAATAAATAAAGAAAGAAACCCTCTGATCCACATATATATTTCGATCCCCACTTTTAGAACCTTTTTATATACATGTACTGCATACATGTACGCATGTTAGCTTCTTTTCAGTATTATTTCATAATTTATCATCAATTTTGCCAATTGATGATTTCTTTTTTTCTTTGGAAACAATCAAGATTTTTTTCTATCAGAATTTAAGAATTCTAAAATATTTACATGTAAAAGACTTTAAAACTCCATGTTTTATATATGTTTTTGCAAAGATATTGCAATATTTATAATCATTTTCTGTATTCTAACTTTTAACAATGCAGTTGTTTAACCAATAATAAATTAATCATTAGTTTTGGTTTTAGTGATGAATATATATGAATTACGTTAGAAAGAAGACAGTTTATTTGTTCCTGTCTCAAAATAAACGTTTACTTTGAATTTCAAAGTGCAAAAACTTGAGTTTTTTTTTAAGGTATACACATGCAAGTACATACAAACTTTTTTTGTTAATTTGAAGTATGCGAGTCAAATCAAAGAAAATTAAGATGCCATTTTCTCAAAATCCATATTCTTCTGTTTTCGTAGATTAATTATATGTAAATTTGGAATATTTTTAAAATATAAATTGTAAATGTTCAATTGCACTTTGGTATTTTATTGGATAGTTATTTAAATTTATCTCCATCAAATACGACTACTTGAAACACTATTTTAAATGCTTTAGAAATAATTTTTATTTTTTAATGACATCATAAGAAACTAGAATCACATTACCGTAAAACAATATATAGCAACGCATGGGCATTATGGGAGGCGGGGGTATCATTTAGTGAGCTCATTGCTCACAGTGCCTCTAGTTTCGATTAAACGCAATAAAAATACATATGTATTTCTTTCTTCTCAACGGGCTTCCGTACAATTTAGGAGATGCAAAGATTCTTCTGCGTTGGAAAAAAAAAAGAAATTACTTTGCCTGAGATATATATATATATATATTTTTTAATAAAAAATTAATTAATTCTTTATTGAAACATCCTTTCCAACCTTTCACTAATCTAAAAAAAAATAAGACAATTAATTCTTCAGTTATTGAAAAGAAAAGAAAAAAAAAGTGAAATGACCACTGATAAAATGTTAACTGAAAATATAGTGAAAACAAGCCCACATCGTCAGTTTTTTATTTTCAAGCAATAAGCTCTTCAGTTATTGAAAAAAAGTAGGAAAAAAGTGAAATTAAAACTAATAAAATATCAAATTGAAAAAGAGTTATTACTCGCTTCGTCAGCTATAATTTTAAAGAAAAAATGCTAATTTTTTTTACTTATTTTTTTATTCTGATCATTTTATAGATTGATAAAATCTAAGTTTTGAAACTGCATGCTAGCTGTTGCAATTAGTTCCCATTTTGATGGAAAATTTGATAATATGACTGGACTAATGTGAAGTATGAAAGTCATAGCTCCACTAAAGTAAAAGTTATGCTAATTTAAAAAAAAAAGGATACGGAAATAACTAACAGTATTCAATCTCAAAGTCCATAAAACATTACAATATGGGTAAGTTAAAGTGTTTGCGGACAAACAGACTGACAAACAGAAGACAACTAGACAGACGGACGGACGCGCCAAATTCTATATACCCCCGAATCTTCGATCACGGGGGCATAAAATGTTTTATTAATTATATAAATTCATTAATCAATCAAATTTCATTCTCTGTGTTTTACTTCAGAATAAAAACAAGCTGCGTTTGTGAAACACTGATGCCCCCTCTCCCAGTATGGCAGCTTATGGCAAGGGTTGAAATCTCTTAAATGCATGTTCAACTCGAAATGTCAAGGTAAAAAGGTCAAAAGTGTTGGTACCCAAAGGAAGACCTTGTTACAAGGAAAACACCTGTGAAATATGAAAGCCCTTTTTCTAATTGTTCAACAGCTATAATCACGGTTAAATGTTTTAAAAAAGTGGGTCAAGGTCAAAAGGTCCAAAATATCTATACCAACTGAAAGGTCTTGTCACAATAAATACGTACATGTGATGGATGAAATCTCTAGCTCCAACTTTTCAAAAGTTATGGCTAAGGTTAAAGTGTGGCATTTTTTGTAAAAGTAGGTCAAACTCCAAGGTCAAGGTCAAGTTTGATGGTACCCATGGAAAGGTCTTGACACAAGGAACACCCTGTGAAATATGAAAGCCATAGCTCACCAGCTCAAAAGTTATGGGCTAGATTAAAGTTGACAACACACAGTACCCCTAGTTGTGAAATATGAAAGCCATAGCCCACCCTCTCAAAACTTATGGGCTAGAATAAAAGTTGACAACACACAGACAGAGAGGGAAACAGACAAACAGACAGACAGGACAAAAACAAATATCCTCGGGATCTTTCGATCCGGGGTATAATTATACATGCATTCAAAAATCTGAATGATAAAGTAGGTGAAATATGGCATGTCAAAAGTTGCAATATTCGATCTTTACCATTTGTATTGTATAATTTTTATTTGTATTCCATATGTTTCCATTTGTATTTTATATTTTTCATTTTTATTGTATAATTTTCCATTTGTATCCTATAATTATCCATTTGTATTACAAATTTATTTGTATGTATAATTTTTCAGTTATATATATGTATAACTTTTTTCTTATTTGTATTGTAAAATTTCTTATTTGTATTCGATAATTTTACATTTAACACAATCCAAAAATAAAAGGGAAAATCAAAATTCCCTTTTTTCACCCAAGGTTTACAATCTGAAGTCATTTTAGACTTAAAATCCTTAAATGTGTCTCCACAAGTTCCCTTTTTGAAGATTTTTTTAAGTATTTGAGGAACGTTCCTCTTTCTACACCTCAGATGCATTTGTTATGACCAGACTTTTGAGGAACGTTCCTCTTTCTACACATCAGATGCATTTGTTATGACCAGAGATTTGAGGAACGTTCCTCTTTCTACACTTCAGATGCATTTGTTATGACCAGACATTTGAGGAACGTTCCTCTCTCTGAAATTTAGATGCATTTGTTATGACCAGAGATTTGAGGAACGTTCCTCTCTCTGAACTTCTGGTGCATTTGTTATGAGCAGACATTTGAGGAACGTTCCTCTCTCTGAACTTCAGAATCATTTGTTATGAGCAGAGATTTGAGGAACGTTCCTCTCTCTGAACTTCTGGTGCATTAGGTATGACCAAAGATTTGAGGAACGTTCCCCCCCCCCTCTACACTTCAGATGCATTTGTTATGACCAGACATTTGAGGAACGTTCCTCTCTTTCTCTCTCTCTCTCTCTCTCTACATTTCAGATGCATTTGTTATGACCAGACATTTGAGGAACGTTCCTCTCTCTGAACTTCTTATGCATTTGATTTGACCAGACATTTGAGGAACGTTCCTCTCTCTAAACTAAGATGCATTTATTATCTCAACAGACATTTGAGTAACGTTCCTCTCTTACATATGTGAACATACAGTTTGTATTTTTAAATACCTTATGAATGAACACATCAGGCATTTGGGGAACGTTCCTCTCTCAGATTTACTTATTACCGTAGGCATCTCATGAATTTTCAAATATTAGGCATTAGAGGAACGGTCATCTTCCAGTTTCAAATATTGATACTATATACCGGTACACCATGTACACTGGAGGAACGTTCCTCTTCAAACTACTGACACTGGATTTACTAGTCTAAACACAACATATTTGAGGAACGTTCCTCATCCAATTTCAAATATTGATACTATATACACTAGAGGAATGTTCCTATTTCAACTAGACACTGTATTTACAAGTTTTAACACACAATATCACAAACGTTCATCAGTCAATTCAAATTGATAATACATACTACATGTATATAAACAGTACATTTGAGGAACGTTCCTCTACCAATTCCTATCAAAAACACTACAACCATGAATCTAAATACACTGAACTTTCCTCTCCCCATTTCAAAATTTGACACTGGACTGGAGGAACATTCCTCTTCCAACTGTTGACAATGGATTCATGTCGAATACTCCTCTTCTGATTTCAAATGTTATATAACTTTATACATGAATCACAGTGTAACTGGATTTGAAGAATTTGAGAAAGCTGTACACCCAGGTACTCCCTAACGTAAAAGAATAGATAATCCTGTTGATTTCATAAAGTCAAATTTCAAGGTTGAGACTATTCCGACACAGAAAAATAATGCCTGCTTAAAATTTGGGGAACCCTTTGCTTTACAGACATCAAACTTAGTATACTCATGGTACTCCCAAAGGAATAAAGACCCCTACACTGATTTTGGGTTATACAAGGTGAAAGCACAGGGCTCAAACTTATCTAGAAATAGAAAGTATTGTAAGTAATATTTAAGTAACTTGAGATTCTAATGTTTGAAAAATAATTTAATGCACTAGATCTGTAGTCCTCCTAAGAAATATATGACAACTTTTGATTTGGGGGTCATAACTCGATCACAAGATCAAGTACGTGTCATTCTTGACAATTAATATTTTAGGAAATCATTTTTCACTCAATTTTTTCACTCTTATTGTTACAGACATTAAACTCGTTGGTACCACTCCTTTAGGAGTAAACATGATCACATTTTATTTTGAGGTCATTAGGTCACTTCTTTGGATATAGGAATGTATTTCTGCTCAATAAAGAGTAAATGTTTACTTTTATTTTAAATGACAAAAAAGGGCAACTGTTTGAATCGTGCAAGAGACATAAATCTACAACAAGGAGTTGATCAAAAAAGGTATACCATTCCCCTGGACCCCTGCATTTACACTTAGGATATAAAACTTTTGTATAAAGCAATGCTTTCTTACACTTAATCAATGTCAATTTTCTTTAACAGTTGAAATTTCATGATATTTATTAAATAAAAAAAATCTTTCAGGAAAAGTATTCTTACCCTTAGCTTTTTTTAGCATAGTTCATCCATGATTTATTTATGAAAAGTCAGTGCATTGACCATTAAATTCTCTATAAGTTGAACATCCATTGACATTTGAAAATCATGCATATATGACTGTGTCTCTACTTACTTCATCACGCACCTCAAGTTTTTAAGTTATATAACTTTATCACAGTATAACACAGTATAGCACACAGATTTATCAATGTCTAATTTCTCCAATTTCGAATTCCCCTTCAAACGACAGTTGCATTTAGATGATAGCTGTTCACATGTGCAACTGCGACCCTTCCATACATATTTGAATGGAAACACGTGGTGCCACTTACTGAAGAATTGTCAATCAAAACACTGCACACTGATAATCTTGGGTGTGTTATCAGTCTTGGACACATCCATCTCTCAACCCTACCAAAATATTCACGACTTCAATTCAGAAGATGCTGATCACATCGAAAGATTGTTGAATAAAACAGGATGTTGCAGTTCTTCACAGTTAAGGATTTATCAAGGTATATATGCAAATAATATCAATTTATGAAAATTCTTTGTTTGCATAAAAACTAAAATAAAATACTTTATCAACATGATCAATAACTTAAGTCAGAGTTGATCAATCCTGCTGAAATATTAGCTGTCAGCCACTTCCAAATACCAGTAAATTAAAATGAGAAATTTACTTTAATTTTAGACAAAATGATATGCCCTGGATTTCAATGTAAAAGAAAACGAATACCCTCATGACACCACTTGCAGCAACATTTCAGAGAAATGATTAAAGTGTCCTAAACAAATCAAGTAAGTAGTCATAATTTTCATTATTAGTTGGGAAAAATAGAAATTCTATGAATTCCTATATAATGTATATATTATCAAATGCTGTACATGGCAGGAAATAGATTAATTATGTTGAATATAAGTAAAACATGTTTAAAAAGCAGTGCGAGGGATCGACGGATGATTTTGCATTATTATGAGTGAAATTAAGAAGATAAAAATACATAATTAAGTCACATGGAATAAAATCACTTCGCTGTAACTCAATTCAACATAAGTGTGTTGGCAAAATCGTGTTTTACTGTATTTTGTTATTTTTTTTAATTATTCATCATTTACTTATCTCAATTAATTAATTTAATTTTTGGGGAGAGGGAGTGGGGATGCGTGGAGTCCGTGCCCATACTAATTTTTTGGGCTTCCTAACACAGGAAACTTTGATTGAGAATTTGCTCCTTAAAAAAATACCCCCCCTCTTGCCACTGAACTTATCCTATATACTTTCTAAAAATATGCAAAATATACATAGTTATGTATTGTTTTTAATTTGTTTTACCGGGTATATTTTTTTTATTTGTAAACTGGCATGATTTAACATGTCCATGTATTAACTATACATTATTGATAAGAGACGTACACTCCATTTTGAATTAAAGTTTTGACAGACCTGGTATATTTTATATGCCAAGTCAGTGTCATATTTGCTTTTTTTTAATCAAACATTAATTGATTTGATAAAGAGAACAATAGCTGTGTTTCACCCAGTTCAATCCAAAAATCATTCGTGCTTCACTAGATGCTCGGTTTTAGAGTAGAGCAGAACACATTCAACGAGGCTCAAAGGAATAATCTAGTGTGTCAAAGAATTAATGTGTTTAGATAAAACAGAGCCATATAGTTTGTTTATGCATGGCCAATGCTGAAATCTTAAACTCTGAGACAATTATCGCTTCATCGACTTCACTAAGCGGTCACTGGTCAAATGTTTATTCTTTCCCAAGATATCGTTAGCTCTATTACTTGTGTGTATGAACAAGAGTACTAAATATATTGAAATCATGTGTTTTTCTTTGCTAGCAATATAGTGACCTTGTCTAATATCATACCCTGCTATAAAAACATGTTAAAATTTTTATTATAAATTGGTTATCTTCAAATATTATGGAAAAAGACAAAAATTCAATAAATTATTATCCTCAATATTGTATCCTTTTAAACTATATGCTGCTGTTAGAATAATAAGGATAAAATTTAAAAAAAACTAATTAAAAAGATTTAAACACTTTTTTGAAACAATTTAATGGGAATTTTTTTTTCTATTTTTATAAAAATTCTAGGCATATTTTGTTGTGTTGTCAACTGCAAGGATTATGATCAAAGCTCAAGTACACGTGTACAATTTAAAGAAACATATGACAAAACCTTTATCTCAAAGGGGTTTTTTGTCATTCTATATATTAATCTTTTCTAAAATAAATGAATAATTAAATACAAACTCACATTTTATGTATTGCATTAGTTGTTTTAACAGATTTTTAATATCAATTCAAATGGAATGCAGTCCAAAATAGAGTGAATATGAAGTTTTTTTAGTTGTCATTCATCACTATCCCACTGAAAAATATATTTTATTCTATAAAAAAAAAATCCAAAGGTGGCATCTTGTTTATATTCCTACATATACCTATTGTTAAGGATTAGTTAAATACTTTAACAGTAACTTAAGTATACGTATTATTTATTTATAAATAAGTATTTATGATTCAGATCTTAAAAAATTGTATATTAATGTATGCATGGTATATGTATGGTCGATCAGCAGATCATGTCTTGTGTACTCAGTGTCCGGTCCCTGATAAAAGAAAAATAGTAGTACCTGGTACTAAAAATACGAGTAACAGTTTCACTAGTTGATACTTCCATCATTTTATATGCATATAACCGTAATTTTGTTATTATTTATTTATTAGGTTAAAGCGGAGAAAAAATGCACTATTCAGTTTCATTAGAGAGGTTCATTTTTACAACACATGCCTGATATGTACACCAATGAGAGACTCAGTGTTCCAGTGTTGGTGAATGTAATTTCAAAGAGTTGAAGAAAATCTTCTTAAATTATTTCTACATAATGAAAGCTGATAAGCGGGGTTATATAAATTGACCTCAAGTTTTACAGATAACATAGACTTTTGACCTTGCTGCAGCTGGCTAATTTATTAAATCCCAAATGACCCACACTGCAATCCAAGATATAGGAAATCTGTGAAATTCAGAGTGCATGTTTCTGAAATTAACAATTAAATCAAAGATAGTTTCAGTATCAAAGTATCTAACTTTGAAAAGGGGGAAGGGGATGAGCAATAGCCAATCAATAAAACAAACAATTATATAACTATTTTACTCAGTACAACATTTCTTTTAATACATGTGCTAATGATTTAATAAAATATTCTAAATCAATAAAACAGTATTTAAGGGTTTTTTTTAAATATGGATTCTTATTCCTGCTTCCTTAAGATCTGGCAATTAAGTGCAGGAGATGCTGTTTTCATATTATTATTATTTTTTTAAAAATAAGTATGTGGAATGTTTCTTTGCATTTAATATATGTACAAACCAGATTTTAGCCTGAGATTTGTTATTCCCGAACCAGAATAATTAGTAAAGTTTTACAGTGTGTATAAATTTCATTACACTTTTTGTTTTTTAAATATATTGAAACTATCCAAATTTTAAGGTAAAATTTAAAACTCTAACAAGATCTAAATTCTCTCACTCATGCGGTTTGAGTTCTGTTCTACAATGTAAATTGCTTCAATCTTCTGACTGCAGAGACATCTTTATCTATAACACGATAAAGTCATCATAGCATCAGCACTGATCTTTACTGTCCATGAAATCACAGGGGACAGATAGTTGCCAGAGCTGATCGCCTATAGCTAGTGTTCCCTGAGCATATATGATTGGCAGTGATTAATAACAATTACACTGTGAACCGGGGCCAGGAAGACATCAAGGTCTCCAAGTCTTTATCTTTAAAGTAAAGAATGATGCAGGAATTAGGGTTACTAAACAAATCCCTATTATAGAATCAGTTCTTCAGTTTTAAGAAATACACAATAGTACTACAATATAATACAAATTGAGATTCAGAATGAAAATAGGTTCTTGTAAATTAAAGAGTACATTAATAAAACCCATGAAATATTATCTGACAGCTGCATGTACTATGGAAAAGGAGAAATAAATTAAACTTTTAAAAATTTGATGACTTATATTATCATACATGTATATAAAATGTTCATTGGAGGAGTAGGGGGCTTAAGACCTAAATATTATTATAATTTACATTTCTAATTGTCACTTCCCAGTTTTTAAATTAGTGTTACATGCAAGATATGAAGGAGAATAATTTTTCTCAGACATAATTTGCAAATCAGAGTTACTACTGTAAACATTTAACATTTGGCGGTGTATTCTTTTTAGCATTTTTGGCGGAAAGAAACATCCGCTAATATAAGTACAACGCTAAATGTCTTAAATATAGAACATTAAAATACGCTAAATCAAACCTTTGCTAACTTGTTAAAATATCAATTTCCGCCAAATAGTGTACACTCTAAATATAAAACATTTACAGTATTTCATTAAAATAGTATGAGAAAGATAGAAAGTGTCAATTTTTCAATATTCTTAATACAGTATGGAAATGCTTTCATAATTCATGGGCAATTTAAAGTTCAAAATTTTAATTAAAGTTTTGCAATTTTTTTATCGATTTTTCCAGTCTATTTAATTTTTACATGAGACATCAAAACTTGTTATTATGTATACATTGTTTTGATTATTCTAACTTTGCCTGAATCACATCTTTGATAATACGACATGCCGCTGTACTGAATGTGAGATTTTTCCTACAGAAGATGACACCCAAGAAACTTGTTGAGGCTGTTTCACTGTGACTGATGAAAGAATGCTATGAACCTTTGGAGACCAAGGAATTGGGATAGTCTCTATTATGAGGGAAAGATGTAACCGAGAAAGAAATAAGGTTGACCTTCATCAACAATTTTGGTTTAATTTCATGGTAGAAAGGAAAAATACTGTGGGTATTAACCTGTTAACCAAGACATTGTAATATGTGATCACACTGCCATTCAGTGAAAAAGCCCTTTGTGTTGATACATGAACACTGCACATTGTACATGCTTGTTCCGAAGTGAAATATTTGTTTGTTCCTGTACCTAGTTTATGTTATGCTTTAAGAAAGCCTTAATTCAAAAAGTACTTCATCAAAATGACAAACTGATTTTTCATACCAGTATATATTTTGTAGAGTGTGTACAGATAAAAATTGTTTCTATGAATATGTACTGCATTTCATATAAACGAGAGAAATGTTTCCCAAATTATTCATGTACGATAAAAACTAATATAATATCACAAAACACATGATAATTTTAGACAGGAACGTTCCTCCAAAGTTATTTTTAAGTGGGCTTTGTAATGTATCAACAGATATCCATTAAAAAACAGAGGAATGTTCCTCAAATGCACGGGTTGCAAGCTTCATGAGGTATAAGTAATCAACAGAAATACAACCATTTATGAGAAGAACGTTCCTCAAATGCCTGATTTAATATGAATAAGTTATAGACATAAACAAATCTGAGAGAGGAACGTTCCTCATACATGTAAGTATCCTGTGTGAACAATGTTAAATTTAAGTGAGGAACGTTCCTCAAATGCCTAATGTTTGACAATTCATGAGACAACCATTTGTGAGAGGAACATTCCTCAAATGTCTGATATTTGACAATTTGAGATGCCTAAATTCGAGCGAGGAACGTTCCTCAAATGCCGGATGTTTGACCATTCATGAGATGTCTTCAGAAAAAAGTGAATTTGAGAGAGTAACGTTCCTCAAATGTCTCATGTGTTAAGATTCTTAAAGTATTTAAAAATACACACTGTATGTGCACATGTAAGAGAGGAACGTTACTCAAATGTCTGGTGATAATGAATTCATCTTAGTTTAGAGAGAGGAACGTTCCTCAAATGTCTGTTCATAACAAATGCATCTGAAGTGTAGAGAGAGAGAGAGAGAGGAACGTTCCTCAAATGTCTCATGATAACAAATGCATCTGAAGTGTAGAAAGAGGAACGTTCCTCAAATCTCTGGTCATAACAAATGCATCTGAAGTGTAGAAAGAGGAACGTTCCTCAAATACTTAAGAAAATCTTCAAAAAGGGAACTTGTGGAGACACATATAAGGATTTTAAGACCAAAATGACTTCAGATTGTAAACCTTGGGTGAAAAAAAGGGAATTTTGATTTTCCCTTTTATTTTTGGATTGTGTTATTTGTATTGTAACTGAAGGATTGATTTTTTTTTTGTTACGAAGGTTTTCATCGGTCAGCGCAACTATTAGTCTTAGTATTTGTAATAAAGTTTTCAAGCATTCGAGATATGTATCTTGGCGGTTGAACTTGGCTCATTTACATGTATTTGCCTTGAGGCTGAGGTACCTCTCGGGGGGGGGGGGGGGGGGGGGGAAGGAAATCTGCTAAATCCCGAAAACTCAAGACTTCTGATGCGTGGGTGGCTTAATTAGGTACTACCAGTCAAATTCAAATTATTTATTTTCTTAGACAACATTTATAAGGATAGTGTTATTTATTTGACATCTGCCAGCCTCCCCTTTAATCTAAATGGCTGTCCTCTAACATGTACGCAAATTCATTTGGAAGAACCCAATTTAAGAGTACCCGGAACATCTCGCTCATTTTCAACACGATACAGGCTAATTCTAGACAAATGAAATCGTTCGTAAAGAAATAGATAAATAATCCTTTGATACAATATAAATAAAAACCAGAAGTCTCTCTCTCGAGACTGAAGCTCGACTGGTTTGTACTTGTAACAAAGGATGAGAAAAGTAGCAGTTGGGACTTTAAACTATTTTTAGTAACTATGGCAACATAGTTCATCGAAATCAAAACCGATAAACAGAATTCTTTATCTTGGTGTAGTCTATTTGTGTGCAAAGTTATATTGAAGTCAGACAAACACTGTAGGAGGAGCAACATTTTGAAAGTATTTCAAAGAAATTTCTATTTTTAGTAACCACAGCAACAGTGTTCATCGAAATCAAAAACCGAAACACAGAAATATGTATCTTAGTGTAGTCTTCTTGTGTGCCAAATTATATTAAAATCAAACAAAAACTGTAGGGGGAGTAGAATTTCAAAAGTATTTCAAATTTTCTCATTAAAAGAACTACAAATAAAGTAGTAAAAATGAAGATATTAGATTAAAATGCATAGAAAAAATCCTAAATAAGAAAACAGTTACTGTACCAAACTGTCAAGAAAAATGGGGGGAAATATTTCAAAGTAACATACAGTGGAATTTAGTTTGGGAAAGCATAACAAGAATAAAACATTAAATTCAAGAATTTCAATGGAAAGGGATCCGTAATACATATCTTGTGCACTGAAGATAAATTATGCAAAATTGGAATGTCCAGTGGTATATGTAATTTAGGTAAATACCAAAGGGAAAAATCAACAATATTTTTTCATTGTAGGTTAATCAAACCATCACTTAAATAAGTAGAAGAAACAATTCTCAGTGTGTTAGAACTAAATGAAAATATGGAATTGAACCCACAAACAACAATTTTAGGCTACTTAAAAGAACCACAAAGCTCAAGAATTAAATATTTACATGTATTAACACTTTATTATACATTCATAAGTGGGTTATTATGGAAAACGAGAAAAAAGTTAAATATGAAAATGTAGAAGTAAATTATTTAAGGTAATCCGAACCTCGGGTTCTGAGAATCAGACATTGAGTAATTGAAAATGCTCACAAAGATGTCTCTAAATTCTCAATACGAAATATATTTACCTACGGTGTTTCTTAAAACTTCATTTTTAAAGTTAATCATATTATGCAGGGAAAATTAGTAAATCTCAATTAAATTATCAAAAAATGCGATTAGAACTACCTGCTGCATATTTTCTAATTGATAATTGATCAATAAATACATTTTAGGAATAAAATCATAGGTATCCAGGCTTTTAAAGAAAATTGCATGATTTTTAGCCGGGCTTATTGCTCAAAGAGCAATTGCCGGCTTATGTGATCCTGTTCAAGGCAGGATGTTGACCCCATAGTCGCCATTTTAAAGTTACGTGCAAAAATATAGTTCTTACTCTCAACCGCTTTTGAGATAATACAAACGCTAAATAAAGCAACAAAAATAAAACGAAGATTTATCTATATAAGATAAACATTAGTAGTAATGACTTTGAAAACTTCATAAGTCAAAGAACATAGTTCATTAGCGTAAGAATTTTTGATAACCAGTGTCACCGTAGTTCTCTACACATACGAGGTAAAGCAGGAGAGGGAACCAGACTGGCCTGTTTGTTTATTAGGTTACAGACTACTAATTTTACCCCTATTTCATTGACCACTCAAGTAGTTCCAGTTTAAAAATAGAGGTTTTTTCTTAAAAATTCTTTGGGGTGTTTATGGAGTAGAAAGCGGTTATTTTGGGGCATAAATGGAAAGGAGAGGGTCTGAAAAAAAATATAAAAATGATAATAATGGGAAATTTTGCTTTTAAGTGCGTAGTAGGAAGGGTGTAAAGAGGCCCATATTTACCCTTTCCTCGAAGAGAAAGTGAAAAAAGCAGGGTAGGGGTTATTTGCGATGCCATAAAAGGACTGACTTGCAGACTATGAATGTTCCTGAGAACTTGGTAGATTTTTGGACTTGAAATGGTCTTACTCTGTGCCAAGTTTCAGGTAAGTTGAGCCGGTGTAATTTTTTTTAATATTTTTTATGTTATAAAGGAATGTATAGCAAAATAATTGGTAGTCTGTGTCCTATCAGGTCAAAGGTCAAAACTCGTGTTAATCAGTTTATTGGCATTTTTCGGATAATTTGGAACTAATTATGCTAATTGTTAAAAAAAATAATGGATAAAATTATATTTTAGAGAAGTTAAATGGATTTAAATAATTAAAAAGGGGGAGGGGGCACCTGCTCAGTTGTCAAAGGGTATGACATAATGTGTGCAATTGATGTGTGTCAAGAATTTATGCAATATGAATTTTCATTCTTTATATAATGTTGTAGGTAACATAGAACCCATTCCCCGCCTATCCTCTTATCTTAAATGTCAAATGGAGTTCAAAAACCAAGGTATGTTTTTAACATTTGATTGTTCAGATTACACTATTGTTAGTAGGAAAGAAATGCCTAATTTCTCAAAACTTAAGCTACTTGGTGTTTGTATTTTATAGTTGTCCCAATTACTTATTGATTTGACACAATATTTTATTAATTATGAATGTGAACTGAAGTTAAAATGCTTTTAAATTCATTTTTTTAGTGGCTCATATTAAGCAGATTGTGGGGATGCATGCAGTTGTAGCCTGGATGGGTGACTTAAAAAATTCAGGCCAGTTGCCAGTCAGAAGTGAACAATTTTTGTACCAGAAGCAGAGAAAGTGAGCATTCAGAAAACAAGATACAGCTGTCATCAATATTGCAGTCAAAAGCAGCCAAGTTAAAGGTATACAATCAACTGATTCATAGTTTGTATTATTTTTTGTTTGTTTTCTTTTTTATATACTGTTTTCATCTGTTCATTATCATCTGCTGCTTATTAATGTTTACTCTCTAAAACTTTCTTTTTTTCCTTCAGCTTTTGGAAATGAACATCTGCTGTCTGGTTGCTGGCACTGATCTGTGATTGTCCAAGACAGGAGAGGTCAGTAAGGTGCTCTACATTTCATATGGGATGTTTGGTCCTACTGCCTTTTTCTACTCTTGTGGAATCTTGGACATCATTGTCGGTGGTCGCATATCAGACAAAATCATCATTTTTTGACAAAGACAGGTGTTTTAGAGAATTTGGATAAACTTTGTGCAGAAATAGTACTCCACAAGACAGACAGAACTTATGTACTCCAGTTTAATAGAACCTTCTCTTACCCCCCCCCCCCCTTTCCTGTTCTTAATAGTGAACTTCCAAGCAACTCCAGGACTAATTATATGTGTGGTATGTATTTTCTGTGTTAAACAATTGAATGTATGTATAAATGCGTTTTAATTGTTTTGTTCTTTGGTACCTTTACAGTGCAGAGTTACCTCCCCTTTTTTACAGCAGCCTGAAGAATGTATGTAGGTAAAATGTATATTTAAATTCCTTTTATTGTAAATTCAGAATTATAAAATCCAAATTTTCATAGAATTTATGGTATTTGTTGTCTAATCATGCATATTGTTACAAGAAATATCCATCAAAGAAGTCTAAATATGACCAGGGATAATCCAATTAGAGTGGTAAGTACCACTTCCTGACAGAGGCTGAATTGACCAGGTTGGATAATCTGCTTATAACAAAGGTATTTATCTCCTTTCCTTAGCTTTTATACTGATTTTTCATAGCCTAAACATTGTAGAATTTTTTAATATTAGTTTTACTAAAATTTAAATGTGCTAAACATTTTTATTTTTAATATTTTAAAGAATTTTATGCTTTTTTAAGGTATTTTTTGAAATTTAAAAAAAAAATATTTACTAAAGTAATAGGTAAAGTTTTTTTCTTGAAATTTGTGTAGCACATATTTATCTAGTTAACAAAAATATAAGAAAAGAAAATTACTGTAATATATGTGAGTTGTGAGCATTTCAAATCTGAGAACTGTATGTCTAATGCTTATTTTACCCTCTGCTTTAAGGTGTTCCAGCACATTATTTAAAGGGCCATAACTCTGTTAAGGGATCATCAATTTCAATGAAACTTCATCGGCCACTTTGTATGAACCAAAGACACCAGCATGTCAAATTTCAGCAAAATCAGACAAGGTTTGTGTCCTTATTAGGTTACAGACTACTAATTTTACCCCTATTTCATTGACCACTCAAGTAGTTCCAGTTTAAAAATAGAGGTTTTTTCTTAAAAATTCTTTGGGGTGTTTATGGAGTAGAAAGCGGTTATTTTGGGGCATAAATGGAAAGGAGAGGGTCTGAAAAAAATGATAATAATGGGAAATTTTGCTTTTAAGTGCGTAGTAGGAAGGGTGTAAAGAGGCCCATATTTACCCTTTCCTCGAAGAGAAAGTGAAAAAAGCAGGGTAGGGGTTATTTGCGATGCCATAAAAGGACTTGCAGACTATGAATGTTCCTGAGAACTTGGTAAATTTTTGGACTTGAAATGGTCTTACTCTGTGCCAAGTTTCAGGTAAGTTGAGCCGGTGTAATTTTTTTTAATATTTTTTATGTTATAAAGGAATGTATAGCGAAATAATTGGTAGTCTGTGTCCTATACATTCAGCTTCGGTACCAGATTAATTCTGATTCTGACAAAATCGGACCGTGGTATTAGGATTGAAAAACTCACTGTCAGTGTCTTATCATTTATATTGATAGTTTTAAAATATTTTTTTCATCAGAATATAAATGTGATTCATGTAAGAATTCCATTCTACTCTGTAAATGAGCCCGGCTCTCTGTACTTCTGAGTACTTTGATTATACTTATCTGGTACTTTTGTTTCTCCTACTTACTTCCATCGTTTTATAATTCAATAGTGTATGAAGTGTTTCTTATCAAAGAAAACATCTTAAATCAATTCTAATTTCAAATCATACTTATAAACATTGGAGACTAAGGCTAAATTAAAAGAACTTTGATTTTTTGTTAAATATGCAAGTTTTACCTACATTTATGAGGTACAAATGTCAACTTTTTTTCAATACTTTTTATAAAAACTTTAAAGAACATTGAATCATACTTAGAGGCATAAAATGAAAATTGCTGCATGAAAAAATTTCAAAACTATAGTGCAAAATTGCTTTGATTTAAAAATGAAAGTTGAATGGCATAAATTTGGTGTAAACTTATCAG
>NW_026932765.1:0-53637 GCF_032062105.1 Saccostrea cuccullata
TATATAATGAATTAAGCATGTAAAATAAATCTGTTAAGAGGTTCTGAGTTATAGGTCACAGGAATAATTTCATACCCAATTTTATGAATACATATGTAAATGACAGGCACGTAGCAACCGGGGGGGGGGGGGGGGGGGGGGGGGGGGGGGCTTGGGGGGGCTGCCCCCTTTTCCCAACATTACCTGTACTATAAGAAAATGTCCATTAAAAAGATGGTTGCCCCCTCCCCCCACTTTTAACCACAGTATATACATTCCAAGGAAATATGGGAAAAATTGGAAGTGAAAGTAATTTTGCCTTGAAAAAAAAAGTGGCCACCACCCCCCCACCCCCACCCCCCCATTTCATTTTTTTTCCTTGTTAATTGTTTTAGGTTAGTAAAAAAAATTTCTAGGTTGCCCCCCCCCCACTTTCAAAAACGATGCTACGTGCCTGAATTATATAGAATTATTTTGACTTTTTCCTTGGTAAGCCGCCCGTAGGATTGTGTATTTAGAAGCAAACACCTTAGTGCGGGTATTACTGTCTCATGACAGCATCTAGTTAAGACTTTGTGGGGAAAATATGCGTGGTTGAATTTCTTTCATATCATACAGAAAGAGAGATTCTGTATCCTAGAACAAAGTATCAAAGTTTCGGAAAAATGGAATTTAAGGGAAAATCTAGCCTATCTATTGTGTTTTACCTAAGTCTCTTGACGTCAATTTGACAGCAATTAGACAAAAGTTGTTGTAGAAATACCCTTTTGAGAGTATTTCAAATTTCTAAAAATAGTAAACATAGCAACACCATGTGCTTATACTAAAAAGAGATGCGACTGTATATTGGTAATGTTTACTGGCATTTGTAAGAAAGGTTTTTTTTTAAATCGAAGAAAAAAGGTAAGATATGTAGCATTTTGCAAAGAATTCTACATGTATGAAATCTCTGTTTTGGTAGCCCTCTTGCAACGTTGTTTATCAGTATCATAAACTGATTTAAAGAATATTAAACTTAGTGTGCATCGGCAATTACCTGTACTTAAGTCCCTCTGAAATCCAAGCAACAATTAAGGCAAGTATGCTTTGAACGAATTTCATTCAGCGTTTAAGTGAAGTGAACCTTTTGTTGAAATATCTAATTGTAATAGAATTATCATTAAAAGGTAATGTTTTGATAAAAAGAAGTCATTTCCTTCATTAAAAGTAACCATGGCAACGCTTTTCATAAAAACATCATAAAAAACAAGATGTGTTTGTGAAACACTAAGTTCCCGGCGGCAACAAAGTTCAAAAAATCTATTTTTAGCATATTGGTCACAGTCAAGGTCACAAGGTCATTGGCCTTGGTGTCATTCGAAAGAACTTAGTGGGTGGAGTATGCACACCAAATATGAAGTCCTTATCTCCTATTGTTCAAAAGTTATGGCAAAGAGTGTAAAAAGCTATTTTTAGCATATAGGTCACAGTCAAGGTCACAAGATTATTGACCTTATCAACGTTTGAAAGGACTTTATTAGTTGAGTAAGTATACTTAATATGAAGTCTCTATCTCCTTTGGTTCAAAAGTTATGACAAACAGTGGAAAAAGCTATTTTTAGCATATAGGTCACAGTCAAGGTCACAAGGTCATTCACCTTGATGTCATTTGAAAGGACTTTATTGGTGGAGTATGCATACTAAATATGAAGTCTCTATCTTGTATGGTTCAAAAGTTATGGTGAAGGTTAAAGTTGACAACAGACAGAGAGACAAACAGACAAACAGATAAACAACAGACAAACAGACAGGACAAAAACAATATACGCCCGGGATCCATCGATCCGGGCGCATAAAAACGTATCTCAGTATTTTGTACTTTTAAACACTTATTTAAAAAAAATTCAAATTGAAATCAGAATAAGACGGAAGGAGAAAAAATTCACTGATATTTGTATTTTTAGCTACACTTGAAACAGATTTTAACAGAGAAGCAGGGTTATGGATATTTTTAAAGTGTATTTATTTTTAGCCAGTTATTTGGATTTCAGACTAAAACTGCAAAAAAGGTTTTTATAAGCTATGTTTATTTTAAAAGATTTTTAATTCTAGTCACTATGTATCACGGTTCAGTAAATTTAAAAAAAAATGAACAAATTTGTGTATCTTATTAGATTTTATGCAAACGTAGTAATATTAACATTGCACCAATTATGTTGGCGTATAATTTTGATCTAAAGAATAGTTTACAGGCCGTAAGACAGCTAGACAGACGGCGTACATCCTATTACATAATCTCTTCTGACCTCTGCTTTTTGAAAAAAAAGAAATAGAACTAACGTTCTGGGACGTAAAACTAATGTTTAGGGACGTAAAACAATATGCAGCTAAACAATCAATTGATCTTCTTAAAATGACATCAAATAAATGTTTTTCCCTTTATAATGATAGATACTGTTTAAATCAGTAAAATACTTAAAACTGGTCTTACAATGTTACCTTTGTAAAAAATAAAATGAGCATTTGGATCCTTTATCAATATATTCAGATAACTACTGTAAATCAGAAAATTTTCGCTGTAGATAATTTTTTAACAAATTTGCGAGTTCATTGCATTCGCAAAAATATTTTTCCCAAAAATAAATTACCAATAACAAACAAAAACAAAGCAGTGATCAATCGCAAAATTTTGAAGCCTAAAAAATTATTCAACAGCATTTTGACCCAAATTCGCAAAATAAAATGGACGTTAAAATTTCCAGATTTACGGAATTAAATTTCCTCAAGCCTCCATGAACGCACTTTATACGATTATTTACACAAACATAAATATAAACAAAGAAATGTCATTTTTTGTTGAAGCGGAGTAATAGTTGCAATATTACCTGACTAAAAATATCTAGTTAGAAATATTAATTAATTTTTTCAGGAGATGTTTGCATTGTTAATTCCATTTACACACGGAATAAAGAAAGCATTTAAAAATATTTTATACAAACCTCTTAAAGAAGAGTCCTCATCCAGTTCAAACATATCTTCATGAACCTCAAGTCCAACAGTAGAGCGCACCTTCAGTAATTCCTCTAATCCTAGCTTTTCAAGTCGTTTGAGAAGGGTGGTTTTCCCAGCACCTGCGCATCCAACAATCATCGCACGAGCTCTGTGTACTGTCTTTGTTCCCCTTTTAGCACATTCTATGTATCTACATCGTGCGTCATATTCCCAGTCAAATATTTCCTCCGGTACGTTAACTTTGAATTAAAATAGTTACAGTTATTGATTCACTTTTATATGCTTAGTTGGATAATAATTAGTTATCGTTTTTCTTTTTGGTAAGCTGAACTTTAAATTAATCATATATTATAATCCTTAAAAGGGCTAAGAAAAATGTTTCCCCTACAAAATATGAAAATTTATTCTCAGTTGCAGTGTTACTCACATTTGTCTTTCACTTTTTCTCTGAATGTTTTTGTTGTCTCTTCATCACATTCCTCAAAACGGTTTATCATGGGGTGACGTAGGACGTCTAATCCAAGTCTTTGAAAGAATGAATCCTCCAAAGTCTCCGGAAGGAACAGACATTTCTTGAGTTCTATGTATACCATATACCACCACGGCCGTACGTACTCCAACAAAGAGTCCACTGATGACAGTTTGATATAATTCTTGTAGTCCTCATCAGTTATCAGACAATTCCTCACAAAGTAACTCATTACTTGATGGCGGACATCATCTGATATAAAACTGACTGAGTTGTTTTCCTTATTCAATACTTTAGAGATATCTTTCAATTCAGTGATATCACTGTCTAATGTTTTTGAATCACACTTTAATAACGGGAACGCACTTTGAAGTTTTTTTGATATTTCTTCCCATGTTGTACTTAAGGATAAACTGTAACTCTCTGATATCAGAATAGAAACGAGAATGCTCTTTTTTGTCTGAGAAAGTGCGAGAATTTCAGGTACTGAAATAAAAATATCTTATCAAAGCACATGTATTTTATACTTATTGTCCAAAGCTTTCGCAAAAGCGAGGGAGGGGACTTTAAATCTCATTCGTCTGTCTGTCTGTGAGTCCGTCTGTCGTCCCTTACAAAAAAAAACTTTAACCTTGCCCATAACCTCGATTAAGTGAAGCTATGACTTTCATGTTTCACAATTGTACTGTGACAAAGCCTTCTTTGGGTATCAACAAATTTGACTTTTTACCTTGACCTTGGAATTCGATCCTTTTTTACACAAAAAATGAAGATTTTTTGTTTCGTCATAAAATTGGAAGGTAGATATATTGCCTTTTATATTTCACATATGTAATTTTTGTGGCAAGACCTTTCATTGGATATCAACAATTTGGACCTTTTGTCCTTGACTATTGATATATCTATACTTATGAGACTGATTTTCTTGTGGTAGTCTAGATTATTAAATATTCAGATAGTGGTTTTCGGCGGTTGGAAGCACAGTGAGGATTACATAAGGAAAGCTTTCTAAATATAACTTAGAAGAACTGTAAGGGGGGATGCCAAAGAACAAACCCAAATACATCAAAGTTTTAGAGATATGCATGAGATATATAATCCATCATTTTGAAATAAACTTTTTCATTTTACGAAAGCAATGAAAATGTATCCGTATTTCAAAGGTAGTACCAATGAACTTAGGTACTGGGATAATCCAATTCGTTACCTCTTGATTTTATCAAAACTTTATGAACTTAGGGGTTCTATGGTTTTAATTATAAATCAACTGCAGTCAGGAATGCAACTCATTTTTTAATTTATATTTGCTACTAAACAATCCTTCTAAAAATAAATTTAAAAAACGTTCGAAACACAATAGCTATCAACAAATCAAATATTTTACGGTCAAATAAGGGAATAGTTTTCATCATTGCATGAATGCAATGTATATATATATTACATTTGCAGATAATTATCTTTTAAGTTCTTGAAAATATGAAAAACTTGTCATAAATTAAAAGAAATATCGCAACAATAAATTGATATACATATATAAGCTGTTGTTGTAAATTGTAATCGCCAAAGCAGTGTGAAATAAAAGACATATTTGGAGTGCAATACAATAATGCAAAACAGAGTCACTTCATAAATAATTTTTTTTTTGGTAAAAAGAATGGTAAGAAATTACTTCTTTTTTCATTTAGATTTAAAGAATTGATTTAAATGAACAACAATTTTCATCATGGGGAAATTTATTCCTTCTTAAACTTTAAACTTTTCAAACCAGAATCGAAAAAAATAATGTACAATAACACTCAAAAAAGTTTTGTCACATGCACAAAAGGAGAAAGTCAATCAAGGTTTAGATTTAATCATTTATTTTAGTAATACTTCTTGGAAGCATAAATAACTACAATTTCTCGTGATTATGTATTTTAGAAGGTCTTTTTGGATGTGGTCATATTTATTTTTTTTTCAAATGAAGTTTTACTAATACAAATTCTTCAAGTTTTTATCAAATTGTATATTCTATTACCACATTTGGAATTTTGACATAACATGTGTTATATGATGATATAATGGAAAAAAAACGGAATAAGTTCTCGAATTCTTTTGAAAAAATTATGTTAACTTTGGTGGTCTTTATTTTTTCATTCTTTCACTTGCATCCCCGTACTTGTACATAAGTTCGTTCTATGTATATTATGGGATGTAGCAATGCATGTATGTTTCGCAGGCTCATATTGCCAAATAAAAAATATGTACTTTCTATATGTGAGTATAGTGGTGAAGGATAACATTATAATTACAAAACCGTCGCCCCACGCATTATTGTACATGTAAACCTGTTAACATTTGTTAAGTTTTGTCAATGTTATTAATGTGTTAATAACAAAGACATTTCAAATCTGCATATTCCATGAGTCTCTCTGTACTACAAACCCTGATTTTCTCTGTATACAATGAAATGACCATTTTTTACACACGGAGTGAAAAATATCTTCAATCTGAGTGACATTGTATGAATTTTGATCATTTTAAAAATCAATAATTTTGAACTACAATGAAGTAGCTAGAAAGAAAAGATTTGCATTCTATCAATGTGGACTGGGAAAAGGAAATTAACTCAATGTTAAATATTGAATAAAATTTAGAGGAAAAATGACAAGAACCTATCTCTACATGTACCTTTATCACACTCTCTTTATCTTGGAATAAGGAAATTTGTTTGCGAAAAAATACTCTCGTCCTACAGTCCCTGAAACGTTAGATACTTTCCTACCTGAACGGTAAAGAACGCAGAGCGAACGGTGACTAAACGATGTGCGAACGCTGAACGCAACTTGGTGAACGATGTGTGAACGGTGAACGCAGAACGCGAACGGAGCGCGAACGTGAGCGCAAAGTGAACGGTGAACGCAAGATGAACGATTTATTCGGAATGCGTCCGATCTTTTCCTTGCTTTGAAATTATTCTTTAATTCTAATTACAGGTGCTTTAATATAAAGACAGAGTAGATAGATAAATAAATAAATAATAAAAACATTTTTTTCTGTACATACCCGGTATATGCCCCTATGAATTAAATCGATAGTTTTATAACAGGGTTTTAATTGCCGTAAAACATGTGTGTTTGTTACATGTACCGAACGCGTGTAGTTTAAATATAAAATTAATCTACTTATATTGTAAATATACTCTTTCTTTTAACTAATAAAATAATGTGGACTTTAGAAGATAAAACAACTACTTATAGAATGAATTAATTACATTGTGCGCGGTTGAATCAACTATACATGTATTTCCGTGCCAAGGCGACTCCGAGTAAAGTTCACAGGAAGTGCACAAAGTCACGTGTTTGTCCTGTCAATCAATATCATTCGACATGGTGGAGGTGTGGAAATCACGTTTCACCGAACAAAATTGCCGAAGGCAGTCACTTAGTTTTTCCAAGAAGTTTTTAATTATTTTAGTTATCAATTTAATAAACTCTCTAGATATTTAATTAAGTGAATATTTGCAGCCTACGTGTATTTAAAATATGTGTTACTGTAGAAATAATTTTTTTTATGTATTCTTGTCTTGAAAAAGACTTGGATTAATTATTATACATCCATTAATGATTTATCGTCTCTAACATTACAATAAATTGTTGCCATGCGTAATGCATTTGTACAGTGCCCTTTTTTAAATTTAATATTTTAGCATCGTTCTACATACATGTACAATGTAGGTACTTAATGTATTATTTTCCAGGGAAATTTCATGAATAAAGTTAGAGCTGAATTATAATAATAGAAATATAAATATCATAAATAATTTTTGCAATGAAATAATTATTCTTCAAACACGATGTCTAAATTACTTAATTAATAAACGTGTAAATCCTTACAATCCAAAACATAAGCCCTTTAACTTCGGAGTTCCGAATAACAATGAAGACTGAACGATAAGTGAACGGTGAACGCAAGGTAAACGGAACGAAGAGCGAACGGCAAACGGTGAACGCGAGCGCACGGTGAACTGTGAACGCAAAACTGTGAACGAAGAGCGAACGGTGAACGCACGCTGAACGAACGGTGAACGAACGCTGAACGAACGATGAGCGAACGGAAAAATGGGAAAGTAGAACGTTTCAGGGACTGTAGGTGTAATTTACTAACACAACTGATTAAACGCTGTCTTACCCTCAGAGCTGTATTTCTTTCTTCCAATTAAAAACGATCCGAGGAGACTGTTAAGATTCAAAGACTGTATGGAAGCTTGTTTTTCTTCTGAGACTTTCTTCACATATTCCACAAATATTTTCCGATTCATCACGCGAAACACAACAGATGGAAGTTTAACTGAAATAAATGATTCTTTTTATTGATTGTATGATATTACTTATTTTACGGCTGTGGCTGATCAGTGAGTTCTACGCACAATTATTTAATTATCAACGAAAAATCTTTATTGATTTAAGATTTAAGTCATTTTTTAAAGAAGGGGACTCAATAAAGATTATTCTAAAAAGATATTTATTCGGCGCCCAGTGCGAAGCATTGATGTGAGATTGCATGTTGAAACTTTAAATAATGTTATTTTCATTTACTTGATAAATTGAATAAATAATTTCATCAATTCAATAGAATCATTCGGAGATTTAACCCCTTCCCTACCTCATTGGTCAATGTCACGATAACAGGACCTCCGTATCATTTTAATTATAGCATGAATGTGTATAATCTATATATCTATAATATAATCTATAATCTATATATATGTATAATCACTGTTTTCTCAATATGGAATACTGTGTTGACTGATCAATAAAATATTTTTGTTCGATCACAGGAGTCGGCAGTTTTATCAATAAACCAGTGAAAACATAACCTATGAGCTTCGCGAGCGTAGCGAGCGAAGCGACAGGAATGCAACGCGTTTTTGGTGATTTTTTCTTTGCCGCTTTATTTAGTCAAAATAACAAATGCATGCGACTTAATTCATGTCAGTTGATGTGTCCCACCTGATTTCTGTTGCATTCCCCTTCTTAATCACCGTTATTTGCCCTAATTTCCAACATAAACAGCATTTCGAAAAGAATCAGCCGCCATGAGGGTTTTCCCGTGACGTCAGTTGAAATGAGTTTGGATTCCCCTACATTTAAACACTTAAAAATTGGGTAAAATGTTCAATCCTTGAATTATTTGTGTTTTTAATATTTTTAAAGGAATAATATACCAAAACGTATTTTTAAAATGAAGTAAAACTTACTTAAGTCAATGAACACATTTTGAATATATCGTGACGTCACGGGAAAAACCCTCATGGCGGCTGATTCTTTTCGAAATGTTGTTTATGTCAGATTTTAGGGTCAATATCGGCGATTAAGAGGGGGACTGCAGCAGAAATCAGGTGGTACACATCAATTGACATGAATTGAGTCGATGCATTTGCTAGAGCAGAAATCGCCAAAAACGCGTTGCATTCCTGTCGCTACGCTCGCGAAGCTCATAGGTTATGTTTACATTGGTTTATTGATAAAACTGCCGACTCCTGTGGTTCGATGAACTCCGACCCACATTTTTACATGATGGGTAAGTAGGTTGTTAATTTTGAGGTGGTTTATCCTGCTGAAAAATTTATAACTGTCATAAAAATCACATATTTCTTAACAGTGTACATTTGATAGCTACACAAATTTAATGTTATAAAAACATTCAGACAGAAAGCATTCTTTAGAAATTATACATCTTTGCTTTAAAATGAACCAATTTTAGGTAATTTCAAATCGAAAATAGAAATTAAAGTGCTGAAAAGAGTATTGGGTAGGGCCAATTTTGACGGGTTGTACATCAAACAAATCAATTTTTAAATTGTTGGCCTGAGCATCCAAACCTTGCTTTGTGAGGATGGGTTCAAATAAGTTCGACTTCCTTTTTTGTTGTTTTTGAAGTGGGTAAGTTTTCATGACTACTTCTAAGCACCATTCAAAGAAAAATGAAACTTGACATAATTAAAAATAAGACAAACACATATTTCTTTAGCATGCGTAGTGTGCTTGTACAAAAGGCTTCAGAACTTTCATTTGTGAAGACCCGCTTGCTAATTGCACCAATGACCACCATGCACATAAAAGATTATGATGTGGAGGACATATGTGCTTAGTTATTCGTAAGTCAATTTTATTGCATTCAAAAAATCCTCATTGTCACTTAATGGCTATTAGTCAACATCCCAGGTACATGAGTAGCACAATGGTTAGAGCCTCTGCTCTACAGTCATGAAGTAAGGAGTTGATCCTTACATAGCAGGTCCAAATCTTACTATGAGACGTTGAGACCTGTCCTTCTGATGAGACACTATAAAAATATCTTATCTATTACTTATATATATCAATGTATTACATTTAACGTGTATGATATATTTGTCGGAGATTCAATTTTTAACAGGTAAGCGTAGATTTGATTAAGCGCAGTCTGAATGTCCTAGGTATGAAAGTTAACATACAAGACATTTAGTGACGGTCTTGAATTGAGGAAGTCTGCTTTCGGCCAAAATCGCTAAATAGAATACACCGTTAAATGTAATACGTTTACAGTAAACCAATTAAGGTCCCTTGTCGCAGTAGATGCTGGCATGAAAAAAATGCCTCACAGCTCAATAGCCGTTAGTGCTAAGTATGGAACAAAAGGGGGAGTTTCTGCGGCCCATCAAGAAATTTTACAAAAATTTGATATTTTGTAAATAAACCTCTTATCTTTCAGAAAATACGAAAAAAATTATTACTACGCATTTTCCGGTCACGTGATACATGTGTACTTGAAAATTCAAGTATACCCCCTTTCCTTTATTTTTTTAATGGATCTTTTTGGTAGCGGAGGACTGAGTTTTAAAACTAAAAATATCACAGGAAACATTAGATTTTTTTAATTAAAGACAAAAAAATTATCAAATTTATGATTTTCTTACTGAATTTTTTTTTGTAATGACTGTGTGAATGCTTCATATATGGTATGAGTTTTTTTTTTTAATTTATTGAACAATATTTTTTGTTTAGAAAGTGGGGTTAACGTAAAGTATTCAATACAGAAGGTTGAAAATCAAATTAAATCGATACTTTGTTCAAATCTTTTTAAATTCTTGTAGAATAGGTCTTTTCCATATAGGGGAAAATACAAGTTAAAAGTGGACAAAGATAAATAGACCAGCGTCATCCCTATGGACAGAAATGCTGTATGATCTATCTGTAGACATGTGTTCCACTATATAAGATTTTGCTTGTTTATTTTGATAAAACCCTTGTGTAAGTGTTCGCAAATCATTCTCTGTTAAGCGAGGAAATTTATTAATACAATCCTGGGAAAGCTCACCCCAGATTGCTCGTTTACTGGAAAGGTTTTCTCTTTCAACCCTTTCTCGAAGTTCATTTGACTTTCTTGACAGTTGTTTCATTTCATTGGCAAGAGCAATATCATCATCACTGTTTGATATGAGAGGGGGTCGAAAAGCATTGACTATTGCACTAACAATTCTAACATAATCACCTATCCATTTTACCTGGGTGTTTGGAACTACTTGGTCCAGTGCTTTCCATGTTTTGATTCTGCCGTTTGCCGACTCTACAACCCATCTGACCTTCGTAACACATCTAGAGTGGTTAGCCTCCTCTGTTGTGTGCTGCTTACATCTACGAGATAAATAACCAGGCATTTCATGTTTTATCCCCAGTTTATCAAAAAAATCCAACGAGTCACGAAATCCCCTATCGACAACTAATAAGTCCTCTTTCTCAATCGAGCTTTGAACTTCATCAACATTATTTAGGATAACACTGTTTAATATGGCAGAATCGTTATCCTTGCCATCAGCTAGGTATGGTCCAAGAACAAATAGGATATACCCGTCTGTTCCAACAACCATCATTGGTTTTACAAGAGGCCTATGCTTGTGACCACTGAACGTCTGTCTCTGAAAAGTTTAATTGCCACTTTTTTGGATGTAAATATATGTACCATCCAGTACAAGTATAGCAATGGGCTTTCCGTCTGCTAAAAGATGCTGAACAAAGGGCCTTGTGTGTCTGGATATAAACTCTTCTCTGGTCATTTGAGAGAATCCAAGAAACTCAGTCACAAAATTTTCCATTAAGGCGTCTCTAGCACTAGAAATAGCTTTGGAAATAATGCTTTTGTTTCCGATTTGAAACATGCTGCTTAGAATACTTAAAGAATTGCCCGTTCGTAATTTTGTCAGTAGCAGGGCAAGGCATGTTCTCGGTGCTCTGTTGCATGAAATTCTAAGAGGAGACATGTACTTAGAAAGAACATCAAATTGCGATTTTGTGACCCCAGTGAGATTGTAATAATCTTCGTCAGACAGAGACTGCGGATTTTCAAAGTCTATACCTACTGTTCGTTCAAGGCATTTTTCTCTTAAGGTAAGCAGCATAGTTGTAATTTCTGATCTGTTAAAGTTAGTGAAGTCAGAAGTTGGCGAAAGATTGTCTTATATATTGGGGTTAATTTTACCATCAATCATATGACGCTCACAACATCTACTACCCTCTGGGATAAGAACTCCCTTATCTACGAATGCCTTCATTTTGATTTCTTCAGTGATAGTTCTTAGGTTCTTAGTCTTTGAACAGAACTGACATTTCCGATGTTATAAACTGGCTCGGGGGATAGACAACCGTATTCGTTTAAGGCTTTGAAAGGATGGGTCGTTTCTGGGTACATTAGGATCTTCTTCTAAAATTGGATCTAATGCACTGCTAGACTCTGGGTTTTGTACCCTATAAAACTAAGTTCGACAGAAATTGCATATTACATCTGACTCTATGTTCATAGAAGAACCAGACCCTTGAAGTTTCTGTGAAATGTGATTGAGTAGACTTTGGTTATTCATATTCTTAATCTTTCTGCTATTCTTGCGAACAAATCTATGACAAAGACAACAAGTTTTAGATTTTGAATTATCCATATTTCGAGTTAGAGGTATTTGCCCACATTCAGGTCTGGGTTGCGTTCTCAACTAAGTCCCTCTCGCTTCCCAGCTCTCCATAGATACTCATCTTGCTTCAACAGCTCCATTCACACCTCATACAGAGAGTTTCAGTATGTCTACGACAAGATGGGTAACTGCAACTCCCTTGGGCTGACCATAAAGGAGGTTCCCCCTAGCATCTAGATTGCTAAACTAGAGCCGCGGTTCAAAATGCACGTGTAGACGCCAAAGATATGTGTTGGATCCTAAGTTCCGCGTAAAATATTCACTTCAACATCCAGACGTAAAACATTATATTTTCCCTGTTTCACCCACACGGAGGTATATATGGGCGCCTCTCTAGCAGGTTGGAGCGAGGAATTCCATTCTAAAGAAAGGCTTAAATAACTTTCTTCAGGCTATAACCATGAAACATAAGAAATGAATAAACTATGAGCGAAACAAAAAAACAACTTTGCAATCCCACGATCCTGTTTGATAGACAGGAATATCTAAATGATAAGGACTGTCTTTAAAACGATGCTTGTCAGGATTTTGAGCGAATAATAGTAATAATACAAATATTAAACATATTCAGAACCAAAAATGTTAAGTTTTAGAATGCACAATTATTTCCAAGATAATTTGAATAAGAACAAAAGTATTTTTTCCACCGTTGTATGACTTTAGAAAAAAGACGTAAATATCATAATATATAAGCGATGAATTTCGTATCAAAATATTGAAGAGATATGTTAAAGCTTTATGTCGTTTATATTTTTGAAAATCTGCATCAATGAAAACAGTATCTATCTCTTTTTGCTGATTATTTTAATACTTGATCAAATCAAGTGACCGAGTGCCTCTAAATTTAAATGTGCATTTTTGTGCAATTTTGATATTTTTTTATATGAAGTGCACACGCGATTATCAACAAATTTTAAGGCAATACTGTATATTGTATGTGTAGTTATTGTGCAAAATTTGGTGAGTGTCCCTCATGCACTTCATACTTTAAACATCGATTAATGAATGTCCCCCTCTCGTTTTTTTCCCATAGGCCTGATGTTAACGCGTTGAAGATACATCTAAATACGGCTTAACTGCGGCATTAATATATAACACCTCAACTTTTGAAATATATATAACAAAAGTTAACATATTTATCTTGAATTATAAACTGATTTTGAAAAAAATATTCAAATTTATTTTTATGAAAAAATGTGGGCCGCTGAGCGGCCTTATCGAAACTCCCCCTTTGCATCTGTTCACCGACAAGAGGTGATGTCTCCATATGTGAGAGAAATTCTTGAGATGGACATTTAATAACATACAAACAATCCCATGTACATGAACACCTTGTCCCAGGGATTTTTCTTTAAAGTAATTGTTTTCAGTCCAACATGCCCTTTTTCTTAACAACTCTGACAACAGAAACTAAAAATGGATATTTCATGTATTTGATAATACTAATGGTTAGTTGTACTATTTTTTAGAAATTATAATTGATTAACCATGTTTGTTAAGTACAAGGCAGGCAATTTTTTAGTCATAATACATTGACTTTACCAAACCATTTAACTAGTATGACAAAATATGACATATATAATATATATTATATGATATGCTTTATAAAGACTTTTTAACAATATTATAAAAGGAAAGTTATATCAATGTGTCAGTTGTAGATTTCTGTATAATCTGATTTATCTGATTAAAAAACATATTCGATAAGAAAAGTTTTTCAAAACTTTTTTTTAATTTGTTACAGGACAGAATGCATTTAGAAGCTGATCATGCCTTGGTCAAATCAAAGGAGTGCCCTTGTTGTTTAAGAGAGATGACAGAGAGATCATTCAACATGAAGATGATGTGCACATAATGTTATCTGGAATCTAAAGTTAGAGATAAAGACCTGCAAACCTACTAGCAAATAAGCCTATATGCTTGTTAATTATTCTTTTCCTGATAGTTGACTTTTTAGGCATGCTCTTTATTTCTATCAATGATGCAAGTGGTTATTCAAGATCATATTATGTGCTATAAGGAATCCTTGGCTACTGAAATTCAGTATTTGTGCGTCACATAAATTGGATGAGTGAAAGATTGTAGCAGAAGTTCTGTGCTTGTCCATTTTGCTGTTTTTTCATATGCTTATAAAATAAAGTTGTTTAAACAAGTAACCAAGTCAAGTCTTGAAAATGTAAAATAATTCTTGTAAGAAAAGAGGAAAGGTAAATGTTTTCTCATACAATATATTCTAGATACCAAAAAATGTGTTTGATTTAGTTTTTGAAAATGACAAAATAAGAACTCCATTGTATAATTAAAAGATATACTGGTTGCAATACATTTTTACCTTAATATGAGTTTAATAGTATGTTTCACTAAGATTGAAATACTTGAGAACATATGTTACAAATTTTTGTTCCAGTCTACTTAAGTCAGAGATATATTTTTTGAGTGACAACCAAGATGTGAAAACAAACAAACAAAACATAACTATTCAGACACTTTTGTGATGTCTCTGTTGATTTTGTTATTTACAATTTTATGTGTCAGTTATTGAAAAATAAGTTCATAATAATTGCAGTATTTTAAATTTGATATGTACCTACAGTTAAGACAGATTTCTGTACTGATATGACCTTCACCCCTAAAGAACAGAAATGTCAGGGTCAATACTTTGGACATTTTTTTTATGCTTTATATATTATTTTGACCTTACATCTTACATACGATACCATAAAACACCGTCTGGAATAAGAAATAAGAAACTTATAAAGCTGAAAAATGGAATTTTGTTGTTGCTTAGCAACCATTTAAAGGTCATTGAACATAAATTAAAAACAAATATGTGGATATTGCAATTCAGTATGCTGCCTACTGAGTGCATTCGGAATTTTCTTCTTAAGTATCCATTTTTACAAAATTTTAGCATGAAAAATGAAAACTTGTAGGAAATTTTTTTTGGAAAATTATGCACTTATTTGACCTTTGACCTTCAAAAAATGAATCTAATGAGGTCAAACTTTAAGACAATTATCTGATGTATATTCTTTTCAGTATCATTACCCAATGTATTGACTCTTAAATGTAATAGAATGCATAAATGTGTGTGGGTTCAAGAAATACTGCCTGAAAATTAAAAAATACTCCGTTGCTAAGCAACCTCTTTGAAGTCATTATTTGCAGAATTGATAAAAAAAAATGTGATTAATGTAGTATAAGATAATGCCCTTTGTGGGTTTATTCTGAGTTTTCTATTTCAATGTGGATCACTGTAAATTTTAAACTTGAAGATTTAAATGTGTCAAAAATGCAATAAAATTCGGCACTTATTTGACTTTTGACCTCTATTTTCACTAGCAAGGTCAGTAGTGATGTACGTGGGTATTTATGAAATATCATATTCAGAACATTCCCTACAAAATGGTATGCATTATGCCTAGAATACTCTTTGAATAAAAAAGTTATAAATTAATTTATAAGGATGTGTCAAAAAGTGTGCAAAAACGCTTAAAATGTGCCGATAGAGAAAGGGTTCATTAAGAACTTTTTTGGGGAATTTGAATCGAATTTGTTCGTCGGTTTGTAATTGTGTTTGTAATAGAAGAAACGTAATTGGCATCGGGATCGATGTCGAATATTGCGCTGATTTTTTGATTACCTCGTCGGCGAGGCTTGTTATTAAACCTCTTTTGTTCGAAATATCAAATGATTTTTGTTTGAATTGAACATATTTTATTGTAATATACATATACAATGGGACTGGGAACAAGTTCTCAAAACTTATTTCGTCCTCTCCCAACAATGGACAGTTTATAAAAGTTAAGCTAAATATTGACTGATTTATTATTTTTATTATTACATTATAGCAGTGTTACTCACACTTTTTTTGAACTGCCTCTCTGACTGTTTTAATTCTATCTTCAGTCGGATCATTCCACTTTACCATGTCATGTTGTAGGACGTCTAATCCAAGTCTTTGGATTAATAAATCCTCTAAACTCTCCGGTAGGAACAAAAGTTTTTTCGTGCATATGTAAAATTCATCATCATACCACCACGGTCGTACGTACTCCAACAGCGAGTCCACTGATGAGAACTTGATATAATTCTCGTAGTCCTCATCAATTATCAGACAATTCTTTATAAAGTAACTCATCACCTGATGGCGAACATCGTCTGATATAAAACTGACTGAGTTGTTCTTCTTGATTAAAACTTTATGAATATCAGTTAATTCAGTGATATCACTGTCCAACATTCTTGACCCACACCTTAATAAAGGGAAAAAACTTTGAACTTTCGTTAATAATTCCTCCCAATGTGAGCTTAAGGATAAACTGTAACCCTCTGGCATGAGAATAGAAACCAGAATGCTCCATTTTGTCCGAGAAAGTGCGAGATTATCCAATGCTGAAATAAAAATGGTTTATCATTATACATGACCGTATGTTAATTTGAAATGTACTTTTTCCAGAAACTTCTAAAATTAATATTTCTTGTATGCGTAGCTTATTTATTTTATGAATTCCAATGATCATTTGCAGACAAAGATACTGCAACATTCATTAAGTATCAATATAGATGGTTTCTTTTTTTTTTTGTCCTTCGAGATCGATTTCTGATCGTTTTTTTTTTAAGGTCTTCCGTTTCCAACGGAAGACCTTCTACTGATTGTGAAGATTAAGATTATTCTTATTATTCCTTTTTTTTTTCTTCCTAGACGCCAACTTTGAGGCCTCGTATCTCGCTCATTTTTTAATGGATTTTGTTCAAATTTTCAGACATTATAGACGGTAATAAACTCTATCAGAATGCTGTCAATAATTTCAAAAAGTCACTTCCGGTTTTGAGTTATTTCCCTTTAAACGAAAAATTATAGGCTTTCATTTCCAGACAAAGGCTCAGAGACCACTAGAGCTGGAGCAGAATTTTTACTGGTTTTAGATAACAGAAGGATTGAAGTTGTGCACATCGGTTTTTGTTTTTCGATTTCTCTATTCAAAATGGCGCAATACAGGGGTCAAAAAATAGAACGCCTAAAAGAGCGAAAATTTACACATGTTTTCCTTTTTATCTTGAAAACTAAAAATATTTTGTTAAGACATATTGAACAAAAGTTGTGCATAATTGCAAGGGCTTTCATTTAATACTATAGAAAAGGGGCTGGCCCCTAAAATAAGGGATCTCTGGAGCTTGAAAGTTTTTGCTTTATAACTCAAAAACGGTAAATATTTCGATCTAAATATTACGAGCAAACTTGTTCTTTAACACCCTTTTGATCTGATAGGAATGTTTATTTGTTCGAATATACCGGGGTTATTGCATAATATGCAGTCGAAAGCAGGTCAGGTAAACATGTAGCGTTTTCATTCGGCAAGTAAATCTGACCTCATCATGTGTATAACTTGCTGTAAATAATATACCCTACGGTATTTTATGTTGATTTTCTTCAAAATAAGGTTTAAACGTGTTTTATGATTAACTATTAAATCATGTATTACAACTACTTTTTCTATTTTTCTTTATAAAATTTAATTAGTTTTATAGTGAACACGTCTTTAAAAGCGGAAGATATAAAATCTACTTTTCTACGTTTATCATTGTAACAAACTATATAATTAATCTTAAACTTTATACATTGAATAATTCACGATCATTAGTTGATACATATTACGATCCCATTGTTCAGCGAGATGTTTTACAGTTATGTAATCAAAGCCGCAAATCCCACGCTGTCGATCTAGGTCACGAGTGTACCAGGCACCTGTGGACATAAACAAAGCAAGTGTTTGTGATTGTATTAGACCATTGTGTAGAAAGACCTAACAATTAATAGAAAACTGTGTTTTTAATTACATCGCGATTCAATAAGATTATTTTACCCATCTTTCATATTTAATCGTAATTCCAAACACTGGTGCATAAAATCATTTTGAACTGTGTTCGCTTTCTTTGGCCTGTTCTCGCAAAATAAACAAAGCAAGTGTTTGTGATTGTATTAGACCATTGTGTAGAAAGACTTAACAATTAATAGAAAACTGTGTTTTTAATTACATCGCGATTCAATAAGATTATTTTACCCATCTTTCATATTTAATCGTAATTCCAAACACTGGTGCATAAAATCATTTTGAACTGTGTTCGCTTTCTTTGGCCTGTTCTCGCAAAATAAAAAAAACTCTATTCTGTGTTAATGTATTTTATTTCAATTGTAATTGAGAAGGGGCTTCGGCAAATAATTATAATGAGGGATGGATAGTGATAGGTAATATTGTATATGTACGTTTTATTTTTACCATGATCACTCTTTAGTTTCTCCATTTACCGGGGTTTCATTAAATAAACATTGAACATAAAAAGTAATTTATAATATACTATTGTTCACGTATTTGTAATACCGGTATAGCAAACAGGTTATATCCAGCTTTGTCACTTTGTGTCTAAAGTTGTGTTGCCCGGTCCTCGTTTACAAGCACGTGGTTGCAGAGAACAGTGGGCATATATGAAAATCCATTGTGTACTCCGATAGTTACAAATGGAAAATTGGGTTTAAAATATGTCGTTTCTTTCATATCATTTCATTTCACTCTATTTCAGCTTGTTTAAATCAATCGTAATCGCTCGATTTATTCATTGTAAGTTTTATGTATTTTGATAGCCGAATAAACACTAGCTTGGTTTGCAATACCCCCCCCCCCCCTGTTTTTATGGAGGTGGATATTGTTTTATGAATATTAAACTTACATGTACGCATGCATGGTAGTGAAAACATCCAACGTTAAATTAAGCACTTTTGAGTATGCAGTTATTCGCTACTAAACTTTAAAATGTTATTGTACAAAAATAATATACTTTTTCGTTGAATCAACATTGCACGATTTGACATGCTTGTACATGTTCAGTCGATGTCAGTATAAATATACATGAATGCACTTTTGCCTAGAATAACGGTCAAAATATATACATCCAGAGTTTAAGAATACGATTTTTAAAAAATTGAAAATTCGTTAATGCTATTTATCATTAACCAGTATCTCGACGATAAAACATCAATTTTAATTCTTTACCAAACGTCCTCCCGGTCAGTCATTGTTAATGTTGGTGACATGAAATGTAGATACTATAGGGTCTCAGTAAATAATTTCACCTTAATTATCCTCATCGTCATTCGGTGTTTTCATCATTAGAAATAAATTGTTTGGGGACGTCTTGTTTTCTCTTCTCACATTGCTAACGCGTAGGAAAAAGTTTTTAAACAAAGCAAACGGCATTTTACAAAAAAGGAAAACGTGAAGAAAAAACGTGTCTATTTAGATTAAAAACACAACGCATCAATTTGTATTTGATTAATCCACATACGTTTTTTTTCCTTCTCCCATGCATTTCGACTATACGGAAAAAAAAGGATCAGCAAATCCTTTGGTAATATTAAAAGAAAGGTGTTGTACCTTCAAAAGACACTATATCCCACAGGCATTTAGATTGCTTAGAAAAAAAATTGTGTGTATTTTTTTTCCAACACCTCAATTTTTGTTTTCTAAGCGATCTAAAGGCCTGTGCTATATCCGAACAGTTATTACAGAGACTACCAAATATATCACGGCGTCCCTGAAAGAATTATTTTTAAATATTTCAATAAATTCTAATTTAGTTCAAAGAAAGCCACGCTGTTGTATACAAACATTCCAAAAATAATCTTTCATGTTTCATGGACCGACACGTGGTTAAATTTCCTCTCATCACTATAAGTACCCCCCCCCCCCTTTAACATGTTTAAAATGAATATACAATGTCTTCCTTCTGAGCCGAGAATGTTAGTTGGTTGATTTGTTTTTGTACATGCGCATATACATGTAGATTAAGGCTGGTGTTGAATTCCGAAAGAAAGTCACAACCTATTTTTTTATGTAAACCACTAATCATTCTATGCCCCGCCATGAATATGGCTTGGGATATAATGTTTGTCATGTCGGACGTCTTCCATCCTGCCTTATCTCCTTCCGTCACACTTTGCCTTTAGCTAAGTTCAAAGCTCAGTTTCAAACAAACTAACCAAGATATTTTTAAAAATAATCAAACTTCATACACAGTATAGCTGCAGAAAAAAAAAAAAAAACAGACAGGAGAGTTGTACTGAGCCACCCACTGAAAAAACCGGTCCTACTAAACAGAGTACGCTAGTACATATAAGACTTTAGAGTAAGCTAGTAATAACTGTATATTTATTGCGGAAAAGTTTTTGAAATATTTCTTCAAACTGAAAGCCTTTTATTGCCTGACGTCACGCTAAGGATCAATAGGGTTCGAAGAGGTCACAGTTAGCCAGCAAAATTTTGTGCATGCTGATTATCATCGGATTTGTTACATGCATTTCAGCAACAACAGTTATCTATTCTGTTAGCAGAAAAATAAACTTATTGCTAATACAATACATTGAAGTATTTATTTTCTCTAGCCTTTTGCTAGCATATATTAATTTCATGCGAGTTCTTATACGGATATATGTCCGTTTGACCTTTTTTTCTGCGTTTCTATACTACTGGATTAGTCCATTTGTCTTCTAGGTAAGGGGTGACGCTATTATTTCGCGCCAAAATGTCACGTGTAGGTTTTTGCACCCTTTTTCTGGACTATTCTATTGAATGAAAATGAAAACTGCATGAATTATGTAAAGTCTGTTCTTTTTTGTCAGAATCCTGGTCGAGCTTTGGAAAAAAAAAAAAAACAATTCGGTGACATTGTGAAGTGAGTTAGAAGTTACATCATTTAAAGTAATAAAACATTTGATGTTGATCCCTCATCTCTGGGAAAAACTTCCTGAATCCGGGATGTTGCTAAAACGCGGAACGGAAAACGGAACGGAAAGCGGAACGGAACGGAAAACGGAAAATTAATGTCAAGCAAATAACCTATAGATTTGATGTAAACCACACATAAAAAGCAATATTCATAAGTAAAAGGCACCTCTAATGAAAATTTATTGTGAAATACGATATATTCATGAATCTAATGCACCCCTTCGAACTGGCACATGAAAATGCGAGGGTCAATAAATGTAGTCTGTGAGATTTGTACTAACTAGACTCAAATCCAGTGTCCATCTGAAGGTTTCGTTCAAATTATTTTTTTTAAGAAAGCTCAGCTCAGGGCTTAACCCCCCCCCCACTTTTTTTCCCAAATATAAACTTAGTATAGACTTAGCCCCCCCCCCCCCCCCCCCCCCCACTTTTTTTCCAAAGATATACTCAGTATAGACAATGAACATTGCTTCGTTGGTTTAGCCCCCCCCCCCCCACTTTCCACAGACACGTCGCAGTATAGGTTTGAAATGGGGAAAAGGTGGTGTTTGGAAAAAAAAATTGGTACTGAAGTTAGAATTTAACCCCCTCCCCCCCCCCCCCCCCCCACCAACGAAATAGGATTTTCGTGTTGGGAAATTGATATTTCTTTTTTTTTTATTATTATTATAATTTTTTTTTTGCTTGTGAGGTTTTTTGAGGTTTCAATTTTTTTTTTTTACACTTAGCCCCCCTACTTTCAATTTCCTTCCGACGCCAATGAGACGAAAGGGGAAAATAACTACTACATGTACATAGTACATACATGATTTTATATACATGAACCTTTAAAGACAAAAAAGCATGCACCCGTTTTGACATTCAGATTATGCATGCAGTGGCGTATCCAGAAATCTTGAAAAGGGGGATGGCAGTTTGGAGTCAGAATAGCTGCCCTCAGCAACACAAAAATTGATTTAATAAATTTCATGTATCTTTTGGTCACCAATAAATAGGTTGGCCGGGGTGTAGTCTTGGGCCTCTTGGTCTCTCGAAATCCACCAGTGACATGATATCAATGCATATCGAGAAATTTTAAAAATATGAACATAAAAATACAGTTCTAATAAACAAAGGAATTTAACATCGTGTTCAAATGTTTCTTTAGTAACAACTTATCAGAATAAGCGAAAAAAAGGAAACTCAAAATGCTTTACGGGATCATCCATACCCCCCCCCCCCACACCTCCAAACACACTTTAACTTCATTGACTGTACAGATGATACATAAATTTTGCCAAAGTTAAGATTTATGACTCTATCTATATATCCAGGATTTTAATAGATAGAAAGCAGCTCTATTTTGTATAAAATTTTAACAAGTTTTACACTCGAGGTGTTTAACCGAGCTTGCCGGAAAGGGGTACTCTAACAGTAATCTTAAGATATATTTTTTTTAGATTTTTATTTCTCTTACCAATTAACATGATTCATTTCGATATCAAATGCTTGCCTCCCCCTTTTCCAGACATAAGATTTTCACTACAGAAATGTTCATTGAAACCCAAAGCACCTTCTGTTAAATAAATGTAGTAAGTTAATGTAAAAATAAGTACTGAAAGAAGTTTGAGTTGCAATTTAACCCCCCCCCCCCTTCCGAATAGAACAATTGTTTTCTATTTTCGCTTGTCCAGTTTTTTTCAGGTACCAGTAAATTGATTGTTTAATTCTTCTCCGACCCCCCCCCCCCTTTCGAAAGTGATGCTACGTCACTTATACGTCAGCGGTTTTCCTGGAAAAGAGACTTAACATGACTATAATCAACTTGTATTTATTGATGAGGAATTAAATATGCATAAGTTTACCAATTTTGATAACATTTTTGTATTTTAAATGGTTTAATCTAAAATTATATTTTCCGTTTTCCGTTCCGTTCCGCTTTCCGTTCCGTTTTTCGTTCCGCGTTTTAGCAACACCCCTGAATCCGCACCATGGCATTCATATATCGCCGTCAAGTTTGTTGGGTCATTTAAAGCTTTAATTATTTTTCCCACGTTTCCAACAATCTTCGATACTTTGGCATACCCAAGAAACTATCAATCGTATTGTACACGTCAGTCATAATTGTTAGATCCCCAATTTCTTGTAGTTATCATATTTTCAGCTGCCACCTTTATATGTAGCCATGCTTTCAAGCATTAATCAAATGTTTTTCCTTATTTACGTCATTCTCTAAAACCATTTTAGACTTGCGGACAGAGGTGTTCATATTTTCGTCCCGTGTTCGAATCTACAGCGGGACATGATCATGATTTCATTTTTTATTTGAGATACAAACAGTATTATATATGGTTTATGTTTTGTGCAACATCTCCATAATTTACTCCAGTGAAATAATTTAACCCCCCCCCAAATGTAAACGTTTATAGTTTATCATGCTCATAGATTCTATAGATATTGATGACATAGTCAGCCAAGCTTTTTAAAAAGCTGTTACTTGTGTTATTATTTGTTTATTTATTCGCGCAAAGGACATTGGGTAGTAAAGGAGCTCTAGGAATGTTGCACAACAAAATTTGCTTGACGTGTTTACAATTCCGAACTTCTTTTCTTACACGTTATTCTATTGAGCTCGTAGTCTTTATGAAAAGTAACCGATTTTCTTGATTGTACAAACATTTTTCAAGAAATTAGGGGGGGGGGGTTAAGTTATACAAAGAAAAAAAATAATATGTGTCATTTTAGATTGCCGACGTGCAATGATCTGATACATGTGTACCGTATTTATGAGAGGTTCATATCTCTTCCCTCGTCTGAAAAGTGTCGCATCCATTGATATTTTCTTTTTTGCTACGATTTAATGCTTTAAAAATGATGTCTTTATTTAATTTGGTTATTTTCGATATATAAATATCTGTCCCACCTGTCTGTGGGATGCGATAGTAAAGTGTCTGCCGTCCGTTCGTCTGTCTAGCTGTCTGTCTGTCTATAAACAATTTTTCAAAATACTACTCTTCCTACCGTTTTGGTCTGATTTCAATATAACTTGGCACACAAGTACACATCTCTAAGATACATAGTATAGTGCATCGGTTTTTGAATGCTTTAAGATGCGACGTCTTCAACAGTTTTTGTCTGAATTCAATATTGCTTGGCACACAAGTAGCCTTCACTAAGATACAAAATATCGTGCATCCGTTTTTGATTTCGATGAACGGTGTTGCCATGGTTACTAAAAATAGAAATTTCTGTATATAATTCCTTAAAAATGCGACTCCTCCTACAGTTTTAGTTTGATTTCAATATAACTGGACACACAAGTAGACTTCAATGTGATACATAATTAAGTGCATCGTTTTTGATTTCGATGAACGGTGTTGTCATGATTACAAAAAATAGAAATTTATGTGAAATTCCTTTAAAACGCTACTCCTTCTACAGTTTTGGTCTGATGGCAATGGCTAGTTTTCTCTTCCTTTGTTATAAGTACAAACAAGTAGAGCTATAGTCTCGACATTGTGTTGAACCCAATGAATCATTTTGCCTCGATTATAGTCAGAAAAAAACTCATGGCTGAACATATCCAGTCATTTGGACGAGTCAAGATTAGTGACAGTGAAACTGTAAATTCGCTACCATTTTTCTGCTAGTGAAACATTGCTGATATAATGCAGGGTGGGACGTGACCTTGACTCGAGTTCAAAGTCCCCAAGGATAAGATGTTTTTGGTTGGATGCATGGACAGAAAGAATATCTAAATAAAATGTTTGAAATTTTCCAGACGGTAACACATGGATAATATTTTTATAACGAGAGCTAGTCATTGCTTAGATCAAGGTCATTTGGAGAGTTCAAGGTCACTTGGAAAGTTCAAGGTCACATATATTCCTTTACAGTCTTTTTCCTAGCTAAACATTGCAAGTTGCTTCTCTTAAAAGGTTTAAATTTTCACTTGTAGAACTTTAGAATGTGGCTTGACCTAGACTCAAGGTTACGTCTTCTTATCCGTAGCTCCAACGGAAGACCTATTCGTTGCTTTGCAACGAGCTCGGCTCTAGTTATTTTACCTTTTCATTCAGTACACAAAAGTAGAAAATATGATGAAAACGCATTGATATATAATATTCGATATCTTCCTTGTTTACAATTTTAAGTACAAGTATATTTCATTATCTCAACATCGGTGGGACGATCGTGAAATGACGAGATAGGGTTAGTGTCGAGATATCATTATTGACTTCAGTGTATTGCAAAACAGACAGGTTTATGACATAGATTACATGATTTCAATGCATAGCTTATTACAACAATCCCTATATTTTGGTTACGAAATTTAAGAGGTTATTTTTGAAATATTGTTTTAAAACGTATTCTACCTTTGTATTAAAATGTATCTAAAATCAATACGTTAAACAAGCATTCTGCGCTTTACTTGGAATTTTGTCAGAACATGATACCAAATCACTTTATAAAACTTCGAGCCGTAAAAAATCAGTATCTAAGATACAGAAAATGATTTTTTTTGAATAAATATTTAAAAATTTGAGCTAACACATCTATTGCGATTTTACATATAAATTCATAAACTAGTGCCTTTCATCAGATATGCATACAAATGTGTTCTTCAAATTTGGTAGCAGTGAGTTGTAATATAATCGTGCATTATAATTTCTGAGAAACCAGGTAAAACATTTTCATCTTTATTGTGAAAAAAAGTTGAGAAGAGATGAAAGGAGAGTAATTTGATTGTTAATAGGAGGGAGTATATAGAAAAACGGTATTAATAAATATGGAGAATTCTGTGCGGAGGAAACTAAATAATTCATTTTTTATATCAGCTTTACAAAATAAAGTAAATGCAACAAAAAAAAATAGTTTCCTGTATTATATATTTTGGGTGCCCCCCCCCTTTTACATGTAACAACACCATTGCAAGGTGTTAAACTTACACTCCTAATTCATGCAGTCAAGGTGACCAGACGTGTTTTTTACAGCTCCTGCATTTCTTATCTATACTTAGCAATTACAATGGAATAATAATGAGTTTGAGCGATAGTTCTAACCTTTTTAAGTCACTTTTGAACTCATTTACTGGATTTTCAAGATCATTTAGTGTAAATAATGAGCTTCAGAATGAATATGTGAAACTAGATCTAGATGCACCAGTTTTCCTCCAAAGTAAGGAAAATCAGAGGAGTGTCAAAATAACTTTCATTGGGGACAAGTACCCCATCATCTTGGATCTACTACAGAGAGAACTTGTGCTGTTTAAAAACCGTGAAAAAAGAAGACATGGATCTATATATAAAACTCACGACGATTCTGTCACAGTCACCATTTATGAGAAAACAAATACCCTTTACATCCAAGGAGACTCATATTTCTCGTAGTGCCAAGGATTTCTCAAGAATTTGAAGACCTCTGATGAAAATTTAGAGACAAGATGTAAGACCATAGAGGAAACATCTCCGCAGTGCACATCAACTCCTAAAAGTAAGTCCCTACAAACTGATGAAGACCCCCAAATGAATTGTCATCATTGCATTGACAGTGCAAAAATCATTAAGGAACTCTCAGACACTGTCCAACTTCTGTCACAAGAAGTCAGTGATCTTAAACAGCAATTAAATGCAACGAGGAAGGTCGCATCTTTTCTAACAAAAGGTACCCAAACAGCTCCAAACAGGACAAAGGAGAAAGAGACATCAACAGAAGGAATTAAAATTCCTGGGCCAGGTGTATCAAGGCATAGTCAGTATGACATTAAAGTGCCCCTAACCAGTAGTAGCACCATGACGGATACCACCGAGCCACCTGAGATCAAGATTGTTCCTGCTTTGCCCAATCCCACAGATCAACCTGGAAAGAAACCAAAGGACAAATCTGTCCTGATCATAGGGAGCTCCATTTTACAAATGATCCGTACCAGAGGATTGCATTCTAGTGTACAGGTCAGCACAAACCGAGGAGCAACTGTCTCTAACATAAGGACAAAACTTACAAATATGGATGTGTCATCATATAAAAAATATTATTGTTTTAGCTGGTGGAAATGATGCTTCAAGGCGGCGTAATGCAGAGGGCACTGAACATGATTTTGCGGAAATAATCGCGGACCTCCAACATCGGAATCCCAGTGTACGCGTGTTTATTTCAGAAGTGTTGGCTAGGCGAGATACCAATGTCAGTGATGTTAATGAAATTATTAAAGATGTGTGTGAAATGTATGGTGTCACTGTGATCCCTACTTCAAAAATCTTTTGAGATGGAAAGTTCAAACAGGGATACTACTGGAAAGATGGAATCCACCTGTCAGACAGAGGTACCGCAGCACTGCTGAAAATCTACCAAGGATATGTGAATATTCTGAAACAAGGAAATGTGCGAGACAATGTCAAAATAAATACAACATCGGCTGGCAATGATTCCTTCCGTTCAACCTTCTGCTATTTCTGCGGGGAAAGTGGCCATCCCTAACAAAAAAATACTATAGTTAACTATAGTTTACTATAGTTAACTATAGTAAATCAAAGTGTCAAAGTTTTCGCCAAAGTTTTTCAAAGTGTCAAAGTTTTTGTCAAAGTTTTTCAAAGTGTCAAAGTTTTCGATAAAGTTTTTCAAAGTGTTAAATTTTTTGCCAAAGTTTTTCAATGTGTCAAAGTTTTCGCCAAAGTTTTTCAAAGTGTCAAAGTTTTCGATAAAGTTTTTCAAAGTGTCAAAGTTTTCGTCAAAGTTTTTCAAAGTGTCAAATTTTTCGCCAAAGTTTTCGCCAAAGTTTTTCAAAGTGTCAAAGTTTTCCTCAAAGTTTTTCAAAGTGTCAAAGTTTTCCTCAAAGTTTTTCAAAGTGTTAAAGTTATCGCCAAAGTTTTTCATAGTTTCAAAGCTTTCGATAAAGTTTTTCAAAGTGTCAAAGTTTTTGCCAAAGTTTTTCAAAGTATAAAAGTTTTCGTCAAAGTTTTTCAAAGTGTCAAAGTTATAGCTATAGTAAATCAAAGTTTTCAAAGTGTCAAAGTTATCACTATAGTTAACTATAGTATTTTTTTGTTAGGGATATATCGCGATACTGCAGGCATGGGAGAAAGCTGGACTGTTGGAACTGTGGAGAGCTAGGACACAAAACCAAGCTCTGTCCGCATAGCCACTAGGAAACGGGCAATGAAAGTGTAGCCGTTAACTATTCCCGAGAGATACAGTGTAATTAATGACAATAATATATATTCTCTTCTTAATAGGTTATGCTCGGAATGTAATGAGGGTTATTGTTCATGTCGTGATAATGAGTATTCATGTGCATTTGTTCCAAATTCTAGTTTTAAGTCAAACACTTTAACTAATTCTTATAAATTTACTAAGGCTTACAGAAATATCAATAGTTCTACTGTCAAGAAGGTTTCACGATCAGACGAATCTAATGTGTTTGTAACCGAAAGTAAAAATATAACAAGCAATAATGAATTTGGTTTGACGAAAAAAGGTTTAAAATTCGGAAACATTAACATTTGCCACCTAATGCCAAAAATTGAAGAAATTAAAATTATGCTTCACAACAAATTAAACAATCTTTTAATATTCTAGGACTTTGTGAAACCTTTTTGAATGAAAATATTAGTGATTCTGAGTTGAATATTGATGGCCTTGAAATGGAAAGGAAGGACCGCACTTTGAGGGCAGGTGGTGGAATTGTGGTATACATTTCTAAAAATATAAAATACAATCGTAGAACTGATTTTGAAATTGGTAATATTGAAACAATTTGGCTAGAATTAAATACAAAGAATTCTAAACCAATTTATTACTGTTCAGCATATCGTCCACCATCTGCTCCCTCCTGCTGGGCGGAGGACCTGGCTAGAGAGATTAACCGTGCCTCCTGCTGTGACGATGCAGAAATCATCTTAACAGGTGACTTTAATGTAGACTTATTCAAAGAACCCCCACAAAGTTGGACATATGCCCTAGAGGAGTTTGGTTTTTCACAATTAATTACAGCACCAACCAGAGTAACTAATACCTCAAGTACCCTAATAGATCACTTTTACACCAATAAACCAGATAACATGTGTAAAGTAAATGTACCTTTAATAGCTATCTCTGATCACTATCCAATATGTGCCACTAGAAAAACAAAATGAATGCAACAAAAAGGAAAACACATAGAAATTCGGTATAGAGACTTCAAAAAGTTTGATGAAAATAAATTCCTACAAGACTTAAAAGATGTAGACTTTAGCATTCTCCTCCAGTTGCATGACCCTAATGAAATACTAACTGAATTCTATGATTTATTCAATAGCGTACTTGACCAGCATGCTCAGATTAAAACCAAAGGAGTACAGAGTGAAAATTCGTCCTAAATGGTTGACACAAGAAATAAACAATGCTAGACATTTACGTGACTCCTACCACAAAGAAGGAGATACGGAGAACTATCGACTCTATCGAAACAAAGTTAGAATTCTTATAGACAAATCAAAATCTTCTTACTATAAAACAGCGATTGAACAGAGTGCAAATCCCAAAGAAATGTGGAACTATCTTAATCAATTAACTTGTAATTCAAAGAACATAACTCCATCTCATGTATTCTCTGATGGGGAAATTGTTGATAATCTACAGGATATTGCAAATACTTTTAATACCTACTTCACGGATGTCTCTAACAAGCTTCTTTTGGAAATGCCAACACATGATTATGATCCTAATATATTATGTAATTTTGTTAGGTCTAAGCTTGATGAGGAAACCTTCTTTACTATTCATCAAATTGAGGAAAGTGAAGTTTTTAACATGTTAAATTCTCTAAATGTCAATAAATCAGCTGGAATTGACTTTATTGGGCCGCGTCTTTTGAAAGTCGCATCTAAATATATATGTAAACCTATAACTCATCTTGTTAACGCTAGCATAGTAAGTGGTATTTTCCCGACAAATTTAAAACAAGCCAAGGTAGCACCCATTTTTAAGAAAGGTGACAAAGCTGACCCGAATAATTATCGTCCTATTTCTATTCTACCAACTGTATCTAAATTGATAGAAAAACATGTAGCTAAGCTAATACAAAATTTCACTAATGAATTCGATCTTCTAACACAATCCCAGTCGGGATTTAGGGCACTCCATTCCTGTCAAACTTCCCTTACAAAACTAACAGAAAGTTGGCTTAATGCAATGGATCGGGGTGAACTAGTTGGAATTACATTTATAGATTTTAGTAAAGCATTTGATTTGGTGAATCATGACATTCTTCTATAGAAATTAACCCGTTACAAATTTGACCAAACAGCTATAAAGTGGTTTAAATCTTATCTTTACAATAGTACCCAGTTTGTTAAATTTTGAACAGGTGTCTCCAATTCTCTACCCGTCACAGCAGGAGTACCACAATGGTCAATTTTAGGTCAACTTTTATTTTTTTTTGTACATAAACGACATTCCTTTACATGTAAACAATTCAAATATTGATATGTTTGCTGATGATGTTATTTTGTACTCTAATAATCATGATGCAAGATGTTTAAAAAATACACTAAATTCAGATCTTTGTGAAATTGAGAAATGGTGTGCTCAAAATCAAATGGTAATAAATGTAGATAAAACGAAATGTATGTTAATGGGAACACAACAAAGAAAATCAAAACTAGAAAATCCAAATTTACAACTTTATGCCTCAGACAAAACAATTGAAATGGTTGAAACTGAAAAAATTCTTGGTGTACATATTGATGATAAGTTACAGTATGCGAATCATATTGATTCGGTTTGCAAAACTTTAAATTATAAGTTATTTACTCTTCGTAGGATTAAAAAATTTCTCCCTCTTCATACCAGAAAACTATATTACAAAGCTTATATTTTACCATCTATTAACTATTGTTTGACTGTTTTGGGTAATGCCCCTAAGAAGGACATGGACAGACTATTTAAATTACAAAAAAGGGCAGCAAGGATTATTCTTGACGCAAGTCCTGATTCTTCATCTTAACCACTATTTGAGAAACTTGGATGGTTAACTATTTTTGAGCTAGTTGATCTGTACAAATACATATTATTATACAAAATTTTCAGCAGAATGACTCCCGCATATCTTCATAATTTATTTGAATTTCATTCTTCAACTTCCTATAACCTGCGATCTGAAACTAATTACGATCTTAAATTACCAAAATTTCATACAAACTTATTCAAGACCTCTTTTCAGTACTCAGGTGTACATCTATGGAATAAACTTCCACAATACATTAGACTCTCTCAATCTTTACAAGCATTTAAACGTAATTTAGAAAATTACATTATCAGCTGTCGCTCAATTATTTGAGCATATGTTTATGATTGTCATATTTCTGTATTGTCATATTTCTGTACATGGACACTGTATTCATAATTTGTGATTGTAATCCCAATTATGCATGTATATGATGAATTGTATCTTGTATCTTTTGTAATTGATGTTGTTGTGAGATGTGTTGTATTTGTATTGTTTCATCTTGTATATTATTAGTAACATTAAGTTTCTTGAACATTCCAGAGTGGTCAATATGTTTGGTCATTTTTTCTAGAACATTCTTGAACTTTATTCATGTCCAGAACTTTCCAGGAATATCATGTATTTACAATTTCTAGAATATTCTAGATTTATGATACTGTATAAATACCCTGTCAATTCGATGCATAGATACATTGTCGTATAAGCATCATTGAGGTATTACTGGGATATAATTTCACTGGGACATTGTGTGCAGCAACGGACACTCTGATGTATGTATTTTTAGATTTTTGCTAAGCTTGTACTTAATGATTTGTATATTACTGTAAATAAATTATTGTTAAGTTTAAACTGTGTGATTGATCTTTGCTGGCATTCAGGGTTATTCTGACCCATAACAGAATTGGGGGCTCGTCCGGGATCAAGAATTTCTTGCACTTTTGCAGTTCATTGTCAGAATTTTGTTAATTAAACTGTTAAATTTGACTATAAGCCAGCAAAAATCAACATGGTATTTTCGGTCACAAACTTTCTTAGTTCGCCAAGTGTTCAGGTTTTTGATACGTTAAAAAAGGATGACTTGATCGCATTAGGTTTGCATTTTGGGTTAGATGTTAAATCCTCTCAGAGAAAGCAAGACATTAGAATTAAGGTTGCAAACAAACTAGTAGAAGAAAACATCTTTGAAAAATACGATCTTCCAGAATATACAGTTAGATCAGAGTTAGGCTCTTATAAAATGACAGACTATCAGTTTCAATTAGAGTTAGAGAAAATGCGATTTGAAAGAGAAGAGCGAGAAAGAGATAGAGAAAGAGAAGAACGAGAGCGTGAACGAAAATTCGAATTAGACAAATTAGCAGCAGAAAGAGAAGAGCGAGAAAGAGAGCGTGAAATGAACTTTGAATTAGAGAAATTAAAATTACAAAACCAACCAGAACCGTCATTTGTCAAGAATGAATTTGACGCAGCAAAAAATATTAGGTTAGTTCCAAAATTTCAAGAAAAATCTGTAGACAAATATTTTCCCCAATTCGAGAAAGTCGCAGAAAAACTTAAATGGCCACAACACGTTTGGTCAACAATGTTACAAAGTGTACTGGTTGGCAAAGCAGCTGAGGTATACTCTGCACTAGGGGTAGCTGAAAGTTTAGACTATGAGAAGGTCAAAGCAGCAATATTAAAAGCATATGAATTAGTACCTGAAGCATATAGACAAAAATTAAGAAAGTATAGGAAGTTTGATAACCAAACATTTGTTGAATTTTCACGAGAGAAAGAAGATTTATTCGATCACTGGTTTAGATCTAAGAAACTTGATAAAACTTTTGCTAATTTGCGCCAAGTCTTCCTGGTAGAAGAGTTTAAGGAATGTGTTTCTCAAGACTTGAAAACACATTTAGAAGATAAGAATGTGAAAACTCTTGAAGAGGCAGCAGTCATATCTGATACTTATGCTCTGTCTCATAAAAAGAATTTTGTATCAAGATCTCAGACTAGCAGTAATTCTACCAATTCAGACACATATAAAAAGAGTGGTTCAGGGTCTCAGTCTTTCACAAGTTCCCAGTCTACATCACAAGGTGGTTTTAAGTCTGGTCCAGGACGTGTTGAAGGATCGTCTGGAATAGGGTCGCTTCCTACTTGTAGTTATTGTAAAAAAAGGTCATCTGATCAGTGAATGCTTTAAACTTCAAGAAGAATTAAACTCTTAAATTTGACTATAAGCCAGCAAAAGAGAAAAAATGACTTTGATAAAACTCAACCACATGCTTGTGCGGCAGTTAGAAGTGATAGAGAAGCCTTAGTTTCGATTTTTTCTGACACTCCTGATGTCCAGGGTTCACAGTCCAGTTGTATTGATTCTATGGAGGATTATAAGCCCTTTATGTCTCAGGGATTTGTTTCACTCAGTGACTCTAGCGAAATAAAACCTGTCCAGATTTTGAGAGATACTGGTGCTGCACAGACGTTATTGTTAGAGGGCGTGCTTCCTTTGTCTGAGCAGACTTCTACTGGTGGGTCAGTTTTATTACAGGGTGTGGAGCTAGGTGTCATTGATGTTCCCCTGCATAGAATTAGTTTGAAGTCAGATTTAGTTACTGGACCTGTTATCGTAGGTGTTTGACCTACTCTTCCCGTTCCAGGCATTTCTTTGTTGTTAGGCAACGATTTAGCTGGTGGGAAGGTTGTACCTGATCCTATAGTTTGTGAGAAAATCACTTCCAATGTCATGTGCGATGATGAAGATGATGACATTTATTCAGCCTGTGCTGTTACTAGAGCGATGGCCAGAAGACGAGAAATGGAGGCAGACCATACTCAAGCCTTTGACGAGACGAATTCCTCTGTTGGTATTGATTTGAATGACACTTTCTTATTTGACCTTGATGGCACTCAAACCAGCATGGAATTACATAATATCAAGAAGCAAGAGAAGAAAGAATTTTTACCAAAATTTGGTGGTGAGGATGATGTTAGCCAAGGCAAGGACGTCCTCAGCCGAGAACGTTTACTCTCTGAACAACATAAAGACCCAGATATCATTCAACTTAGTAAGAGGGCACTTCCACCAGAAGAGGCTATTAAAGTTAGAGAATGCTTTTATCTGAAAGATGGCATCCTTATGCGAAAATGGCGACCACCTGACGCCTCTAACGATGAAGTTTGGCGTGTTGTTCACCAGATAGTGGTCCCAGCTGCTTATCGTCGAGATGTCATGAGTTTAGCTCACGATACACCTATGGCTGGTCATTTAGGTATCAATAAGACTTATAATAGGATTTTGAGTCATTTTTATTGGCCTAAGCTAAGAAAGGATGTTTCGAAGTTTTGCAAGTCATGTCATGTCTGTCAGATGGTAGGTAAACCAAATCAGAAGATACCATCTGCTCCTCTCCAACCCATTCCAGCTTTTGAAGAACCGTTTAGTCGAGTGTTGGTGGATTGTGTAGGACCTTTGCCTAGGACTAGATCTGGAAACCAGTATTTACTTACCATTATGTGTACATCCACTCGGTTTCCTGAAGCCATACCTCTTAGGAATATAAAGGCAAAGAGCATAGTTAAGGCCCTAACCAAGTTTTTCAGTTTTGTAGGAGCACCCAAGGCAATTCAGTCGGATCAAGGTTCAAATTTTATGTCGGGGTTGTTCCAGCAGTCATGAATGAGTTGGGTATTAGGCAGTATAGATCAACTGCTTATCATCCTGAGTCCCAGGGGGCGCTAGAACGTTTTCACCAGACCTTAAAAACGATGCTGAAGACCTATTGTTACCAGTATGAAAAAGACTGGGACGAAGGGGTTCATCTTGTACTATTTGCTGCACGAGAGGCAGTCCAGGAGTCTCTTGGGTTAAGTCCATTTGAATTGGTGTTCGGTCATACAGTTAGAGGTCCTTTGAAATTGTTGAAGGAAAAGTGGCTGACTGAGACTAGTGATCTTAATCTTTTAGATTATGTGTCTGATTTCAAAGAAAAACTTTACAATGCTTGCAAATTAGCGCAAGAAAATTTGAAGAGTTCGCAGATGAAAATGAAAATGTGGTATGACAAAGATGCCAGAAATAGGGTGTTTAAGCCAGGTGATAAGGTTCTTGTATTTTTACCTATTCCTGGTCATCCTTTACAGGCCAGATTTTATGGCCCTTATGAAATTGAAAGCAAGATCAGTGATGTAAACTATGTAGTTAAGACACCAGGTCGACGTAAAGAGAAACGGGTTTGTCACATTAACATGTTAGAAGAGTATTTTGAAAGGTGTGACCGAAATTCTGTAAAACCAGTTTCCACTTTAGCCAATGCTAAGACTGTTCAAAATTGTACTGAGAGTGATACGAGTGTAGAGATGAATGAGAAAGATTGTAATCAGAGTGTCCGCTTGAAAAACTCAGAAAATTTGGTCGATTTTGATGCCAAACTTGGACATTTGAACATTCACCAAAAAGAACAAGTTAAAAACTTGATGAATGAGTATCATCAAATCTTCTCGGATGTTCCAAAGAAAACTAATGCAGCTTGTCATGATGTTATAGTTGGCGACGCTCTGCCTATCAAACAACATCCGTACCGTCTGAATCCAATAAAATTGCAGTACCTAAGAAGGGAAGTGCAGCACATGTTGGACAATGACATTGTTGAACCTAGTAAAAGTGATTGGAGCTCACCGTGTATTATTGTACCAAAACAGGACGGTTCCTACCGATTATGTACAGACTTTAGAAAGGTGAATTCTGTTACCAAAACTGATTCATATCCAATACCTAAAATCGATGACTGTATTGACAACATTGGAAACGCGAAAGGATGATGTGACATAACTGCTATCTGGGGCCCCTTTTTCCACGACGAATTATATTTAATCTACAACGATGTTGGTAGTTTTCAAACATGAGTGAATAAATACGATGCCATTTGAAGAGTTTCAATAGTTCAGACACATTTTAATTATAAGGAATACTGCATTATCTTTGATTTTTTAGACCCTATCACAGTTAAATTCGGCCAGGTTTGTGTGAATATTTTCTTTTATGGCAAGAGAATGGGCGGGTCTTAGTACAATAGAGGGATATGCGTGTTCGAGAAGACCTTTTATGGCTTTTGTTATTATTTCGCACTTAGTCATTGTCCAATCCGATGACAGAATAACAAAACATGCTTGTTTAGTACGTTTACATTTTATCGCAGACACGTGGTTTAGGTCAATTTACCTGTTTTCCTTTTTCTACATTTCAAACTTTTATAATGGTCAGCCAATGCTGTTTATACTTAAATAATACGCATGGATTTTCAGCATTTATGGTTTTTAGGACAAGAAATGCACATGAAACTTGTATTCACCGATACTCGGGAATACATGTAGACCTAGCGAATTGCTCACCAAACACACTACAAAACTTTAAACTAATGTATATCATGTATATTCTATCAATTGTTTGTAACTGTATATAAATTTAACTGTGGTCTCGGAAATGGTACATATGTAGATCCGTGTCTAATCTGTAACTCAAATGCATAAAAAAATATCGGAAAGCAGTAAAATTTCAAGCATGTTTCCATTGTATTTTTGTGGTACTCACTCGTAACGAATTTCATTTAGCTGATTGGTCAGTTAGAAAGTATCGCCTGTGCCTCGATTAGCATATGAATTCATTCTTACGTCAGAAAATCTAGTTCCGTCGATCTGTTTATAATGGGAAAGGGCAATTAGATTTTACAATTTTTTAAAAAATAGCATGTGAGCGCAGTTAGGTACAATTTTCTCCTTTCACATATAGGTAGAATTCAATGAAATACAGTGACCAACCAAAGGAGAAAATTGTACCTATCTGCGCTCGTATATTTTAAGGGCTTCAAAGAGTGGGGCGGGGTTAAAATGCAATGGGAATTGAATGTAAACATGATACCCCTACCCCAATCTAAGATCTATATCTTTCAAATCACGTTTCTATTTTTGTAAAAAAAATAGTATTCTATGATGGTACACATATCAGTGATTAGTTACATACAAAAATTTGAGTAAAATTTAGACATTTATTTTTTGTCAATATACGAGGGGCCGCAAGTCACCTCATCCTTTGTCAGTAAATTTGACCTGTTTAAAGGCTACTGGCAAGTGCCGTTAACAGAAAGAGCAAAAGAAATATCTGCTTTTGCTACACCAGATGGACTTTACCAGTATAAAGTAATGCCTTTTGGCATGAAAAACGCACCGGCTACATTCCAAAGGATGATTCACTCCCTCCTTCAAGACCTCGAGGGATGCGAGGCCTACATTGATGATGTCGTCATATACAGCGACACATGGGACGAACATCTCCGAATCATGCGTGCTTTGTTTGACATTTTAGCTAAAGCAAACTTAACTGTGAACCTTGAGAAGAGCGAATTTTGTCATGCCTATGTAGAGTATTTAGGTCATAAAGTAGGTCAAGGTTATGTTACACCCATTATGGCTAAAGTGGAAGCTATTGCAAAGTTCCCGATTCCTACAAACAAGAAAGAGTTAATGAGGTTTTTGGGCATGGCTGGGTTTTACAGAAAATTTTGTCCAAATTTTTCCTCAGTAGTTAGTCCACTTACAAATCTTTTACAAAAGAGGGTTAACTTTGAATGGACAAAGGACTGTGAAAAATCATTTCATAAAATCAAATCTGTCCTTATGAGCAATCCAGTTCTGTCAACTCCAGATTTTGCTAAGCAATATAAGCTAACTGTTGATGCTAGTGATGTTGGAATCGGGGCAGCTTTGTTTCAAGAACATAGTGATAAGGTAGATAGAGTTGTTTCTTATTTTTCAAAGAAACTTACAAAATGTCAACAAAAGTATTCCACCATTGAAAAGGAATGCCTTGCTTTGTTGTTAGCCTTACAGCATTTTGATGTTTATCTTAATGTTACTTTGCATCCAATTCTTGTATATACGGATCACAACCCCCTGACATTTTTGCATAAATTGTCAAACAAGAATCAAAGACTGACTAGATGGAGTTTGTTGTTACAAGAATACAACATAACAATTAAGCATATCAAAGGCAAAGACAATATTATTGCAGATGCCTTGTCCAGAGTATCATGAACAAATTAGATTTTGTATTAATGTACATAAATTTTATTTTAATATTATGTTTTCATTGACATTCAAACTTTTTAAGGGGGGAGGCACTACTAAGTCAAAAACGTACTGACATTCCCATTTTTTACTGACAAACTTAGAAAATTACTGACAATGTGCTGTCGTTACTGTAAAACTTAGACAATTACTGACCTTTTTACTTCCGGTGCTGATAAACTTAGAAAAGTGCTGACAATCTTAGTCGGTGCTGATAAACTTAGACAATTACTGACCCGATTACTGTCCCTGCTGAAAAACTTAGACAAGTGCTGACATTTACTGATAATTACTGTCCCTATTGTTCTCGCTCTCGGGGAGGCTGCAGTGGTGTGAAAATGACTGTGTGTTATACTTTGCGTTTAAAAACAGTCTTATTTTAATTTTTGATGAAAAAAAATAGTTTATTATTTTTTTAAAATCTAATTTAAAATATTATAGATATCTGTTAAATAATTCGGAATATGATTTGAAATTAACTACGTGTAAATCAAGTTTAAATTTATGTGTAGAATATATCTATCCCAGTTCAATTAAAGAATTAAAATTAATTATTCATCAAGTTAGTTTTCATCTATCAATTTCTTTGCACACAGATATCTGACTTTAGAGACCCCCCGCCCCTTTGTATTAAGTTGTATTAATTTTCTTTTCACAAACAGGACAGATGTCTCTTATTAAAATTGTTAAAATAGGAAATCTTCTAAATATTGAATAATTAATTACTCATAGGTAATTCAGTTTCCTAATGTTCTCAGACATCTGTACAAGTCAAATAATTTTTTTACCCCTGTTAACGGATTTCCGGTTCCATTTGCTCATACGGGAGTTCCCCTATTGAACAGTACAGTATTCCACTTATAAACTTGTACTATGCCTTGTTAATTTTGTCACTTAAAACATTTTACCGGTATCTAAATGAATGGTTGGTTGGTCGCTCACACAGGGTTCATATGTACCCAATGTCGGAGACTAATAAATATTTATCAGACTAGCAATAAAAATTCATGTAATAGTAGCAATTATAGTAATCTTACGGAAAATATTCATATTTACTAGGTCAGCGGTAAGACTAATATTAGCAGTAGCACCATTTTCTCCAATATTTTTCTTCTCTCTCTCTCTCTCTCTCTCTCTCAAAGATACAAACAGTACTGACGCTTTAAATTACTTGAAAAGTACTCTGTTCATTCACATTGCCGGGGGGGGGGGGGGGTGTAGATCACGATTCAGTTTTTTAAGTATTAAGTATTTTTTAATCATGATTCAATTTGAACAAAAATATTTCATGTTTCATACTTACCATTTCCCCCTGTAGCTATCGGTGAATTGGAATTAATTTAATTTTATGTGCCGAAGTTAAATTTCATCTCATTAAAGTAAGTAGGCGTAGGGGATGTTATGATGTTAACATAATAATAAGGCAGAATGCGGACTTGTCTAGTAAAATATTTTACGAAGTAGTGAAAATTGAAAGTCATAAGCCCGTCGAACCAGTGCTAACAAATATTCATTTTGAACCCTCTAGTATACATGTATAACCCCCCCCCCCTACACACATTACCTGAAAAAAATATCTAGTATACTTGAAAAGGATTTATAAAGATGTGTAAGTTTTTTTAATGATGCAAATTTCTTTGTCCATTTGATCAATTTATACCCGTCATGATATATTTTATTCAGGTTTTATTAACATCTTTCTTTTTCATAAGATTAAAATTATTCGCTAACTGTAGGTGCCCACAATCTTCCGTGTCGAGTTGCCCTTCATCTCTCTCTCTCTCTCTCTCTCTCTCTCTCTCTCTCTCTCTCTCTCTCTCTCTCTCCAAAAAATCAATATCGACCTAGGCAAAGTTTAAAATATAGTTAAACTCCGGCTGATTTTTATACTGTCATCATATTGCTGCATATAAATTGTTTTTTATTTTTAATTATTCTAAATTACTGATAAAAAGTTAAGAAAATATACTATGAACTATTTTTTATTTGATTTGATAATCAAACAAATTCCTCACTTCACTGTCCCACACCCACACTAACACGACTTAACAAAAATATTAGGAACCAGTAATTTTTTTTTTTACAAAACTAGATGTAATGTACCCCTTCTTATATATATTTATCCTTGCTTAAATCTTTAAAAAGTGTGTGCCTTTCCGCGGTTGGTTTTCACATCATTCTTCTTTTTCATTAATCGTTAATTTTATCTTACATCGGTATAGTTAAAAAAATAATTTATTTAATCTAAGAAGAGGTTGAAGGATTGTAGATTGCAGTTTTATATTACGTATACATGTGTTGATGTTGAATTTCTCAAATTCTAACCGTGTTGAAGAGTCTACCTGTCGCCGTAATGTTGCGTAACTAACTTCTAGTGAAATCCGGCGAGTGGTCTTCCGTATAATGCTGCAGTGACACCTATTGTCTTCTTTACCCGCTACCGTACACACTCGGATCGCCTCAGGCGGTTTCTTCTACACACAGGTGCTTCACAGAGTTTCCGTGAAAGATTATGTAATTCGTCTGGATACCAGCTAAACGACTTGAATAATTTTGGACGAATAAAAAGCGCACTGTTACTGTAAAATCATGATACTGGCAAAGCTATGAAACGTCGATTGATTAAGTTAATTAAATTCGCAGTTATGATAAGGCTGTCCGAAGGCTTAAAATGCCTTGAAAATATACATTATACTTTGAGCTAGATTTAAATTTTAATATGTAATCCTTGTTTGAAATTGTAGTCAACCTGAGATAATAGTTTAATCAGGTTTTATTTTAACCCATTTTTGTGATGTCACATGACTGTGTTGATCACGTGACGGAGATTAATGCTATTCTTTATTGTTAAAAAAACAAACGCTTGGGCACAAGTGCAAAACAAAAATATTGTGCAAAGTTTGTTACATCGATCAATTCATCGTGATCTCTGGTACATAGAAAGTGCTGGGGGTAGGTTTTACTTTTACTCGTGTAGAAAATATTTTATGAGAAATTCAACTTACCAACATAAGAAGGGGTATTTTCCACTCTTTATCGCGATTTATTTAAAAATGGCTAAACTGCACACAATCCCCCAGCAAAATTCAGTTAGAGGACATATTTCTCTTCTAGATTCACACAGAATATTTTCAATTTGTCCTTGTTTATCACTTGTGCCAGTCCAATATAAACACGATTCATAAATTTTAACTCCGTCTACGGACGTGTAAGGGGAGCGTATCACACATTATTTTTGCTATTGTTTGAATATGTGCATATCGGACAAGCAAAATGAATAGGGATATTTAAATTTCAAATGTTCAAATCATAACAGCACACTCGAGCTTAAAAACAATCCTTAAACTTGAATTAAACAACAAGTCCCCAAAATAAATCTACATGCCGTGTAATAATTATAACACTTTCCCCGTCATGTCAGCTCAAGTATGCAGTGACTTGACGTCATATTCTATTATGACGTCATTCTAGGTAGTTCAGAGAAGTAACTACAGATTGAACAGTTTGATATTTTTCGGGCAGCCTTATCCTAGCTGCGTTGATTAATTTTTTTTTAATTAAACAGATAAAAAAGAGTACAAACTTAAACACGACAGTATTGTGTGCTCTACTTCAGTAGAATTTATAAATAAATGTTCATTGTTCTACATTTAGTTCGCACGTAACCCCCCCCCCCCATTTAAATTTGAAAAGAAACTAGATCCATGTGAACGTCTACCGACACTCTATTTGAAAAGAAAATTCTATCAACGTTTTGTTTCAGGAGTATGCTTAGACAAATGATGATAATATATAATGTCATGGTTTTACATACATTTGAATTAAAATAATACTTTCGGGTGGGGATCCAGAAAATCCAGATTCGAAAATCAGCTTAAAGATGTACTGTAACATTGTTTCAGATGAATAATGCGGACAGTAACTAAATCAATGAAAATGTCAAAGGATCAATGATCGATGTAGGCCCGTAGCCCCCCCCCCCCCCCCCTCCACCTGCCCAATAAATGAGATAACAAGTCTTTTTTTTTTAATTAAAACCTCTGCTCTGTCTTTTAATTCTTTACCTTCTTGCAAATGCTTGGATTCGAGTAAGTTTGACAGCACAAAATCAAATTTAGGCGGCCTCCACAATATTAAAATTTTTACATGATATGAAATCTATAACAAACGGTTTTCCTCAAAAGGGGGCACACACAGCCTCACCGCGCGCTATGGGTTTATTAAAATTATTCAAACTAATTTGAATAAATTAAATTAAAATTGAATAAAACACATTTAATCTAACAGTTTATTCTTTGAATTAAATCAAATTTAATTCTCTAAATTAATATAAAAGAAAGTCAGGGAGTTAATGTTAATTAAGAAAATATTATAAACTGCATGTCATATAATAACAATGTTTTATTACAAAAAGGAAAGAACCTCTGTAAAATTTCATATCTCACTACTAAACGAAGATTTTTATTTTTTTTTAATTGCTTATTTTTTGACGGTTTTTAAATTTTATCCCTTCTCTTGAAAATATTTTTTTTTACAAATAAATTTTCTATAAATCGATCAAAGGAGCTTTTTTTTCAATCTTTTCCTCTGGACATATTTAAAAATTATATGAAAAAACAAATAAATGAAATAATAATTTATGTTGAAATAAAGAAAAAAAATCAATTTCATACCTCTGCAGCCTCCCCGAGAGCGAGAACATAAGGACAGTAATTATCAGTAAATGTCAGTACTTGTCTAAGTTTTTCAGCAGGGACAGTAATCGGGTCAGTAATTGTCTAAGTTTATCAGCACCGACTAAGATTGTCAGCACTTTTCTAAGTTTATCAGCACCGGCAGTAAAAAGGTCAGTAATTGTCTAAGTTTTACAGTAACGACAGCACATTGCCAGTAATTTTCTAAGTTTGTCAGTAAAAAATGGGAATGTCAGTACGTTTTTGACTTAGTAGTGAGGTGTTGTGAGATGTGTTGTATTTGTATTGTTTCATCTTGTATATTATTAGTAACAAAGTTTCTTGAACATTCCAGAGTGGTCAATATGTTTGGTCATTTTTTCTAGAACATTCTTGAACTTTATTCATGTCCAGAACTTTCCAGGAATATCATGTATTTACAATTTCTAGAATATTCTAGATTTATGATACTGTATAAATACCCTGTCAATTCGATTCATAGATACATTGTCGTATAAGCATCATTGAGGTATTACTGGGATATAATTTCACTGGGACATTGTGTGCAGCAACGGACACTCTGATGTATGTATTTTTAGATTTTTGCTAAGTTTGTACTTAATGATTTGTATATTACTGTAAATAAATTATTGTTAAGTTTAAACTGTGTGATTGATCTTTGCTGGCATTCAGGGTTATTCTGACCCATAACAATGTATAGAGGGCCCTAGTATAGGGAAGAATAGTGCATGCACTAACCAGGTTACCTTCTTTAAATAAAGTTTTATTATTATTATTATTATTATTATTATTATTAATTATTTCAAATAGATTATTTTGAGAATTAATGACAATTAACTATTGTTCTCTATTTGATATATGAAAAACTTCAAGATAAAAAACTAATCTATTCAAGATCAAAGATTTTTCAGAATAAATTTCAACTTTAGGAATTATTTAATAATAATATTGAATTATCCTTTATTCATACAGGATGGCACATTATTTAACAACAAGATTATGTACAGAATCATATAAATATAAAGCGAGTAGAATATGAAATTAATATTAACACATAGTAAAAAAAAATATTTATTTAGCATTAGTATAATAATTCTGATGGAAAGAAACACGAATTGAAGTCTAAGAATAAATTCTATTTGTGCGATTGAAATATGTTACTTTTGGGTAGCAAAGAGTCACCTAGAGTTTGATTTTAGGGTGGGAAATTTTATTTTAAAAAGGATTTTATAGAGCCAGGTATTAAGATTCCTTGATAAAGTGTATTTATTTCCTCTGTAAAACAAATCATTCAGTTTCTCTTACATTCTTAGTAAGGTGTGGTGAATAAAATCATTAATATTAGTTTCTTTATTTATGCATTGATTATTCATTCTTTAATAATGACCTTTCACAACTGCAATGGTGAGCGCAAACAAAGTGAGTACTGCATTAAAGTGTGGAACCCCGTGATATTTGAAAAACTTGTCTTTACAAAAAATACTCACTCTATTATACATGTTTAAATTAAATATTGTCACCAAAGGGAAGAAGCTTACCTTTTAGATTAAATATAATTTAAAAAGGAAAATTTGGGAAAGATAAATTTACTGTGATGGTACATTACCCGATTCCCTTCGATAGAACCTAGAAAAAAGGTAAGAATTAAGAAACAGGGAATAAAGGGGTTTATGGTTTATATATTATATATATATCATGGGGTTTCATGTGTTAATAAATAACTTACAGTTCGCTCTCACCATTGCAGTTGCACAACTTCATTCTTCAAAGAATGATAGACATATCCTTGTCAACTCACCTTTTTCTCTGCCTGTCTCTCGTCCAATAAGGTATGTGCCAAGCAGACTATTCAGATTCAATGACTCTAAGGATTTATGTTCACGTTTCATGATCTCATCCACATATTGTTTGAATTCACTGAACCCGAACTCATTAATGTCGTCATCGTCCTCTACCATATCAACCACATGATGAGGAAGATTCACTGAAAACAGTTGTATCCTATTGAAAATTTTGAAATAGTTAGCGAACTATGTTTTTAAAATTCAAATAAAAGACTTAGATATAATAGGTATTAAGTATATCTTTAACATGAATGTTATGCGCTGTAAAACAAAATAAATACTTACATATCTTTAAACCATCCTCATATATTTTTGAATATTTCGAACGTGTGTGATTAAAGCGAACAAAGTCCAATCCAAATTTCAGAACAATATCAGAAATCTCACTGCTACATATTATTGCTTCCTGTATGTTAGTCATATACGGAACGCATTTTCTCAAAACTTCTGTGGGTGTCACCTTCAAGAATTTGTCAAAATCGTTGTTGCACGTCAGGCATTTATAAACCCAGCCATTTTCATAGAATCCATAAGTATCCACTAAACACATCACAACATTTTCACTCTTGCTTACAATATTACGTGTCCCTATCTTTGATTTAATGGCAACAACATCTTCCTCTCTTGATCTGTGATTCATTTTAAAGGCCTTTCTGATGTTTGTAAGTCTCTCATACCAGTCAGTGCTGTTTAGATCAATACTTCCATCCTCCGATAACAGTATATAGTACAGGAGACTACGATCTAAACAAAGTATGAAAAAGCAAACATTTACCTTTACTTAATATTATACTGTTTATGATGTAGAATGTTTCTATTCAATTTATTCTAGAAAAAATATTTACAACTACATGTATTACTATGTTTGATTTCAATATTTTATGAATGAATTAAACTTCTCTAAATTTATGTTGGTACATGTATGTAATTTATTTTAAGCAATGATAAAATTACCAGCATCTTCGTCATCACTATTTTCCTGGTTTTCATCGTCCTCCGTTTTCTCCATGTATGAATCCTCGTCGTTACTATCTTCCTGCATTGCATTGTTACCCAATTTACCGATGCAGGAATCACTTTCTAAATCTGATGAAACAGACGGAGTTGTACTGTAGACATTTGAAATTTCAGAACCGCCTATTCTTAAGCGTTTTTGCGGAAATGCCTTTAAAGAAAATAAATATTGTCAATATGATATTGTAACAATCACTTAAAAACACTTAAGTGTTCACTCAAGTAAATGTTTTAAGTTTTCAATCACTTGAAAGAACATCTAACTAGAAATACTATAGTAAACTTTGATAGTAATTCAAAGTTTGGAAGATTTCACTATAGTTAATCAAAGTTCAAAAGTGTTCACTATATAAAATCAAAGTTCCAAGTTGTCAAAATTAATAGTAAATCAAGTCATGTGATTCTTAAATTAAGTAAAAAAAAAGTTTCAAAGACTTCATTATCTATAGTAAATTAAAGTTCCAAAGTTTTTATAATTGTAAATCAATTTTTTAAAGCTTTTACCATAGTAATCAAAGTTTCAAAGTTTTTACTTACTAGGCACTATGGTAAATTATTGTTTACTATAGTTTACTGTTGTATTCCTTCGTTATGGATTGTATATTTCAAATTATTTTAACTTATATGTCTCCTTAACAAATGTCCAAAGAAAATACTGTCTAGGCCTCTCCTTCAACAGAGCTACTGCGGCAGCAGATATGTCAGCCTTGTTTTCAGAAAAAAAAATATATCACAAGGAAACAATGTCTTGCAGTACTTTTAATGAGAGGTAGTCTAACTCCATACTGATTATTATTTTTTCAAATTTCACTTGAAGGTTACAACATGGTGCACTTTGGTGCAATGCTTTGAAATTTGATAAGATTTTTACATGAAAGTAACATAGCCTTTAAACTAATATTTTGCATGATTAACTCTGGATTAAAATTTTATTAATTTCCATTTGTAAACATTTGTTCTTTATAGCTTCAAAATTGTCAAATGAACACTTGTTTTGTTTAGTATAGATTCAATACGTATGACATATGCCAGTATATACATGTAAAAACGACAGTTTAAACGAAAATGAATCTTATGCAGTGTAATAATTAACACACAGAATCTTATGCAGTGTACTAATTAAAGCCCTTCGGGCGCAATGAATATTGGGATCAAGTGTAATATACGGTATTGTAGTCCCTGCGGATTTTCACTCTTAACAGAATGAGTAAATAGGCCAAGTATATAAAATTATTTATATTTTATTTACATATTCATTAATAACATGTACATAATATACATATTCATTAAGTTTTAAAATTAACAGTAGATATTGGTAAGCAGGTCGACAGGTCGGCAGGTCGACAGGTCGACAGGTTAGCAGGTCGACAAGTAAACAAGTCAGCTAAATTTGATGGTCAGCAGGTCGACAGTTAAGCAGGTCGACAGGTAAACAGGGCAACGGACCGACAATTTAACAGAAAAGCACGTCTACACATCAGTGATAGGCATGAATGTCAATTTAAATACCCAATTAAATCACACAATAAAACAGTTAAATTATGTCATTGGGTTGTTATCAAGATTCCATTTTCCCTCACCCAGTACTACTAGAATCGTGGTATTTCCAAAAACACATTCCCCGTTCTTAAGCAACATATTCATATATATAATATATGTATACATTATATATCGTAAACATTAACTGTATACTAATTGTTAATTGTTAAATTCATAGATTTTTCTCTATCACAAAAGTTACAAACTAGATCACCAAAGAGACTCAATAAGTTCTGCTTGAGGGTGATGCTGAATCATCAACATTTTTAAGTCCTCAGAGACTCCAGTCATGTCCTCAAACGTGGCAGAATAGCTTTCTAAACTAATAGAAACCGATTTCAGCATTTTTTGGTGATCCCCGACTTCTTCATCAATGCATGAAGGGTGCAGCTTGTAGAACAGATCTCTTACTCCATGTCTGGTTTTAACCGTCTTCAACTTACCAAACCCCTGTCTTTCAATTAGTTCCAATTCAACTAAAATTAAATAAAACATTTTTAAGATAGATAAAAGATAAAAGGCTTATAAATTAAATCAATACACCGTTACATTGTAATTGAGAATTACTTTATACTTTAATTCTATTTTTTTTTTTAAATAAATTAAAACAATTATTTTCAATTCAACTAAAATTAATTAAAACATTTTTAAAATAAATAAAATATATTAGGCATATAAATTAAATCAATACACCGTTATATTACCTTAACTGAGAATTAAATTATACTTTAATTCTATTTTTTTTAAATCAAAACAATTATTTCAACTAAATTACTCAAATCATTACTTACTTTTAATATTCTGAGCCAGAGAACCTTTGAGATGATTTTGCAAGCATCGGACTGAAACACATGGCGACTTCGCACTACACAGAACTCTAAAAACCCGATCTCTGAAGGTCATTGATGGTCTAATCCTGGATTGTGCATTCTCCTTTTCACAAGATTCAACAGCCTAAATGTTTAATTTTGTTCTAGTGTCAATTTAATTAAATGTACACATTTTTAAAATCTCAAATTCAATTATTTTTTATTCAATATTTACCTGCATGAATAGAGATTTCTGTTGAGCAATAGCATTATACAGCATCATGGCCTGTTTCAGTGTTTCTCTTTGTATTTTTGTTGGCGTTGGAGATGGCCTCCGGTGTTCTAGTGCCCCCGTAATTTTGTGCTGTACAATATGCAGTATTGCTGATAGACGCAAAATGTGAGTTGTGTCTTTGCTAGAAATTTTTAAGGTGTTTTCCATGTTTATGTCTTGACTAACCATCTCATTTTCTTTTTCTTCTTCTATAAATAAAATAAATATTTTTCATTTGAATTTACATTTATACTTCTTTCCACATAAATTCAACGTGTACTTTTCAATTATTTTTGAATAACTTATCTTTTTATAACATACTAACAAATAAATAAAATATAAACAAAATGTTTAAAATAAAAAATCTATTGTTTTCATTTTAAAGAAATATTTGCAATTGTATAAAAATTTTAAATAATTATTAAAGAGAATGACAACTTTCTATTGTGACGTCATAATAAAACTTCGCAAAAACTCAGTATTTTATGACGTATTTCATATAACGAAATTTAGAAGAAAAAAAAATTTGAATAAACTGCATTAATTGCATTGAACTAAAATTGAAACTACTAGTATACCATCATGAAAAACCATGATATTTGTCCATGTTATCATAATGATGTACCATTTCAAATAGCAAATAATTCACTAAATAAAAAAAAATAATAAATTTTAACTTTACATTTCATACATATGTGTATAAGTAAGCTTTCTGAATTAATACTGTTTTGCTATATAAATATTGAATATACCTTCATCAGATCCATATTTAGAATTAATAAATTCTGCGTATGAATCCGTAAGAGCCTCAAATGTTTGCTCTGCCTCCCTTGATAAAGTGTATAGGCACCCTTTCACATGCTCCTCATATATGTTAGTCATAATTTCCACCACATCAAGTAGTCCTGTTTCCCTAAGTTTTGGAAGGAATTCCTTTGTAACCGATGACGGATGAAATACGGGCCTGGCCACAAAAAACAGGAAACGGTCAATGAAACCGTCATCCCCTCCTAGACTCACAAGTTCCTGCATCATGGGTTGTGGTTGAATAAACAGACATCAAGAAATCGATGTTTTATCAAACCCCCTCTGCCCCGTCACTAGAGTGGACGAATCACCTTTTCCTCCCCACATCTTGCATAGTAAAGCTCTCTCGCCTTCACCTTTAGATTGTTTGACATTTATGGAGGTCAAAAATCTATGTCCCTCATCTCCGGTCACCAAACCATATCCCGAATTATCCGACTGGTGTTTTTGCAAACCAGCAGTAGTGTAGGTTTCCAATTGCAAATTCATACCATGTTTTCTTTTCAATTGTTCAAAAACCGGGTCAATGATTCTATAAAAATGTTCGACTTTCCCCCTCCTGGTGCACAGACATTGATAATGAATTGGTTCAAGACCGTAGCAAACTCGCAACTTTGTACTTCTATTTTCGTCAAAGGCCCACACAACACAGCAGTCATAGAAATAAGACTGGATGTTACCATAGTTTTGGCACAGTTTGTGGCTTTTTCAAATAGTGTTAGCCAGTTGTCCACTTTTTCACTGAATACGAATTTCCAAGGAATGGCAATTCCATAAGAATTTTTGTACAAGACTTTATCCTCCTTGCCCCTGCCATGATTGATTTCAATGTTTGTTTGTTGTCACCGTCAACGTTTATGACGTCATGAATTTAAAACCGTTTCAGGGAAAATTGTTCAATATACCTCCCAAATTTAAATGTTTATTTTTTAACTTGACTGACGTCATTAACTACATCTAAACGGTAAAATGGCTGGAAAAATGAACGAAAATTTTTCAAGATCTTTTAAAGCAATTGATTTTTACAGAATTATTTCTGATAAAAATGAATTAATTTCCTACTTGATGTCTAAAAACATTTTGATGAATCGAATGATTTGCGATATTTGTGATTCAGAGATGAATTTAATATGCCGCAAAGATATATCGGACAAGAATCAATGGAAATGTATCATTTGCTTATCAACATGCTCCATACGGAAAAATTCTATATTTGAGGTAAATATTTTATTATTATTATTTTCACTGATAAACATGAAAAAAAAAATATTTCATTGAATTCAAATAATAAAAAAATCCATATTACATTTTTTGTGTATATTTTATATTATTTCAACAGAATTCCAAGATGCCGCTGGAAAAACTTACAGAATTAATTTATTATTTTGGCATGGATTTTCAAATATATGAAGTCGAAAAGTTAATGGACATCAACCACAAAACAGCCATAGAATGGTCTGACAAATTAAGATCTATGACAGTGGATTTCCTGAAAAAAGATCCTATCATTTTAGGAGAAAGCTTGGGTACTATTGAAATAGACGAGAGCCTTTATGGTAAAAAAAGAAAATATAACAGAGGAACTGGCAGACAAGATACGTGGGTCTTTGGAATGGTTGAGAAGGGGACAAGAAAAGTTATTTTTCATGTTGTAGAGAGGAGGAATAAGGACACATTAATACCTATTATTAAAGACCAAGTCTGTGAGGGATCTACTATTCATTCCGATTGCTGGTCAGCATACAATTCTCTAGTTGACGAAGGATTTGTGCATAAAACAGTGAATCATTCAAAAGAATTCAAATCAATTGAAGGAACTTGTACAAACGAAATTGAAGGCATTTGGGGAATAACAAAAAATAAAATTAAAAAGATGAAGGGTATTCTACATGAAAGAATTAGCGATGTGTTAAATGAATTTTCATACAGATATCGCTATGGACATTCAAATGGTGATGTTTATCAAAAATTGATAAATGACATAGGACATTGTAAATGAAAACAATTGAAACTTTTATTTTTTTATATATACAAATCAGAAAATAATAAATATTGAACCAAACATTTGCTGATTTCCTGTCGACCTGCTGACCTGTCGACCTGTTTACCTGTCGACCTGCTGACATGTCGACCTGCTTATCGATATTACAGTATACTATAAATATTATATTAAATATTATACAGTTTAATATACAATTATCTGTTTTCCTGTCGACCTGCTGACCTGTCGACCCGCTGACATGTCGACCTGTTTACCTGTCGACCTGCTGACCTGTCGACCTGCTGACATGTCGACCTGTTTACCTGTCGACCTGCTGACCTGTCGACCTGTTCACCTGTCGACCTGCTGACCTGTCGACCTGCTGACATGTCTACCTGCTTATCGATATTACAGTATACTATAAATATTACATTTAATATTATACAGTATAATATACGATTATTTGTTTTCCTATCGACCTGCTGACCTGTCGACCTGTTTACCTGTCGACTTGCTGACATGTCTACCTGCTTATCAATATTATAGTATAATATAAATATTATATTAAATATTATACAGTTTAATATCTTTTACATTTATGTAAATTACAATCATTAATATTCAATTAGTTTGGGCCCCCAAAATCATTTTTTACATTAATACTAATTCATTCCTTGAATATCTGGTACATTTATGTAAATTACAATCATTAATATTCAATTAATTTTACTTATTAATATAAATTTATCTAAATCTATATCACATTTGCAAATAAATGCGCAATGTCCGGAACTACTTAAACGTACAATATACTTGGGCCGAATATTGTACTCCTCATGGGACTAAATCATCGTATTGACCTCAAAAACAGCACTAATTGTATAGTATTCAAGATCAAAAGTCCATTAAATAATACAAAATGTGATCAGAACAAACACGGACCTACAACAAATTAACGATCAGGTGCCATTGCCTGCTGACCTGCAACACTCGCCGTGTGCTCCTTGTCATTATCAGGAAATTATGAAAACAAAAATCGTTGACAATTCAGTGTGTATAATAATATAATGGTCTTACAACTAGTATAAAAACATCAGTCAGCATTGGACCTAATGATAATTTGAATTTGCTGACAAGGTCGCTGTATTGACCATAAAACTTTCGAAAAGATGACATTAAACTTAACTGTTGATATTCTTGTTTCACCAAGGTATTGTCAATAATCTACAACATTTACAACATGTCAATTGTTTTTCTAAAAAAAAGGAAGGCTTTAAGTTGGTGTTGGAAAAGAATGCTTGATTGAAATTCTAAGTCAATTCTTTTAATACTATATACAAAGTATTATGGGCATTATTTTAACTACCTTTAATTCTTATCACAAAATGTTTAGTACACCAGGTGTATACTAAGGAGAGAAATAAGTACAGATAGATTTCTAAAATGAACAGAATTTTCTTTTTTTCTGACTTTTTTTGTTTTTGTTTTGACAATATTGCACATAAATATGTATGGCACGCCAAATTCACAAAAATGAGTTTAATAAACATAGTTTCATAGTCAATAAACTAGGTTTATCGGTTGTAACTATAGTTTACGAACTGTAAACTTTAGTCAACAAAGTTAATCTATATTTTACATCTTTAAACCATAGTTAACGCGATAATCCTTGTTTCACAACCGTAAACTATAATTAACACCATAAAATATTTGTAATTGCAAATCATAGATTATCTGATAAATACAGTTTCCCGATTTGTAAACTATAGTTTACAAACCGTTAACTATAGTTAACGATCTGATAAATATAGCTTCACAATTTGTGAAACTATGATCAACAACTCTTAACTATAGTTTACGATTGTAAACTATATTTTACAAACGTGAATCTATGTTTATCAACAAAATCTATTGTTAACGTTTATTACAGACAGATAAACTTAGATTAGCATTCGGAAACTATATTTAACACCATAAAATATTTGTAATTGCAAATCATAGATTATCTGATAAATACAGTTTCCCGATTTGTAAACTATAGTTTACAAACCGTTAACTATAGTTAACGATCTGATAAATATAGTTTCACAATTTGTGAAACAATGATTAACAACTCTTAACTATAGTTTGGGATTGTAAACTATATTTTACAAACGTGAATCTATGTTTATCAACAAAATCTATTGTTAACGTTTATTACAGACAGATAAACTTAGATTAGCATATGAAAACTATAGTTAACAACCATTAAATATAGTTTTACAGATGTAAACTATACTTAACGAATCGTTAACTATAGTTTACGGTTAGTAAACTATAGTCTACAGTAGATAAGCCTAGTTTATCAATTGTGAAACCAGGTTAAGCTCATTTTTGAAGAAAATATATTTTTTCTGAAATTT